>NC_035439.2:127950337-128250337 GCF_002127325.2 Helianthus annuus
CTCCGTTGGTGCCAATCTGTATGGTGCTCTTGCTACAGGTGCTGCGCCTGGAATGATATCTATCCGAAACTCTACTTGCCTATCCGGTGGCAAACCGGGTAGTTCTTCAGGAAACACTTCAGGATATTCCGAGATAACAGGGATATCCTCAATTTTCGGCTTCGGCTCATCAATGGTAACTTGTGCCATATAAATGACACATCCTTTCTGCATGCACCTGGATGCCTTGAGCATGGACACTTGCTCCGGCAATCCATGCTGGGTATCTCCTTGAATAGTAAGTGGCTCACCAGACGGAGTCTTAACTATTACTTGCTTTCTGTTACACAGAATCTGGGCTTGGTTACTCGACAACCAATCCATGCCTATTACTATATCGAATCCAGCTAGCTTAAAGGGAAGCAAGGATAACGGGAAAGAATGATTCCTAATGGATATAACACATCCATCTAGAACAGTCGAGGCGGTTTCTATAGTTCCATCGGCTAATTCCACCTCATATTTCACACTTAAGGTTTTAACAGGAAGGTTCAACAATTTACAAAACTTATCATCTACAAACGACTTATCAGCTCCTGAATCAAACAAGACTCTAGCAAAAACATCATTTACAAGAAACGTACCTGTAATGACGTTGTCGTCAAGAACTTCCTCCTTGGCGTCCATTCTGAAGACTCTCGCATTAGTCTTCTTTCCATCATCTGCTTTCTTCGCATTCTTTGGGCAATTTGGCCGGATATGCCCTTTCTCGTTGCAACCGAAACAAGTTGCATCCTTCATTTTCTTGCAATCCACAGCTTTATGATCTGTGGACTTGCAGATCCCACAACGTTTCTCGAAAGACTGGGACTTAGACTTCTGCCTGCATCTCCCAAAGTGATGCCTCCTACAAACCTTGCATTTGGGTTTTTCACCCGACTGATCTCCTTTCTTGAACCCCGACCCTTTTCTATGGTCGTTGTTTCCCTTGTGTCGTTTCTCAGATCTTCGTGAGGTGTCATCCTCACGTTTCCTTTTGTTTTCCTCCGAGCTCTTCATAGCTCTAAGTCTGACGACATCTTGAGTGAGGGAGAGGGATAGATCAGCTACTGATCTAAATGTAGTAGGCCTTGAAGCCTTGACGCTTGCTTTTATTTCCGGTGCCAGACCCCCAATAAATCGAGCGATCCTATGCGGCTCCGGGGTCACCAGATAAGGCACTAACCGGGATAAGGTGTTGAACGTCGTAAGATACGCTTGACAATCGAGATTCTTCATAACTAGCGACACAAAATCCGATTCGATTCTTTCGACCTCGTGCTGCGGACAGAAATTCTCCTTGATCAGTGCTACAAACTGATCCCATGTCATGCTATACAGAGCGGTCTTTCCAGTAGCTTGTAGAAGCGACTTCCACCATGCTAACGCGTCTCCCTTGAACGACTGGGACGCGTACTTCACAACATCCCTATCAGCACACCCGCTGATATCAACCACAGTATCCATCTCATCAATCCACGTCATACAATCGACGGCTCCCTTTTCCCCAGTGAAATCTCTGGGCTTGCAAGATACGAAATACTTGTACGTACAGGACCTGCTGTGCGTATCATGCTTCATCTTAACTTCTTGCTTTGGGATGCTGCTGTGGTTGGAGGAGTGATTATCATCCTCATCCTTCTTCGGCTCACTCTTTTTAGAAGGTGGCTTACTATGAGCCTCAGAATGAGTCTTGGGCTTAACGTGCGTTACTGTTCGGGTCTTGCTCCGAGTACCGCTAGATTCCCTGAATTTCCTATCCATAGCTTTGGCAACAGCGTTATCTATCAGTGCTTGCAACTCTGCACCGGTGACGTGAATCTTTGCATTATCTGAGTGTTCCCCAGAATGACTGTTGGTCTCCTCCGATTTGGCCATTGTAGCTTTAAGCTACAATAAAGGACAAGGTCTAATTTAGAACCTAACAGTATTATCGTTCTAGACGATTTATTAACCATGGTATCAAGAACCTTAGCAGTTAATTTAATAAATTTCATTCAAGCTCTTATTAGCAATCAAGGAATGAAAATATATATATTGGCACCATAGGCCTAGTCACATGGACAATTACTAAATTATAAATTTAGATTTTTATAGGATTATAAATTGTATAATTAAACAAATAATCCTTTTCTAGACAGAGAGTCATAAACCACAACTGCCACTATATGACATAGTCATAACCCGTAGGTATCAAGTCATAAACAGACTTGTGTACAGATATAATCTGTAAATAATATATTAAAAAGGGTGGCTTGTGTGATTTTCAGATCACGCTTAGCCAGGAATGTTAACATGTTTTCAGATGTTAACAGGGAGTTGAATCTTTTCAACCAGGTTTTACCATCATGGCCAGGCCTGTTAATAAGGCATTCAAGCTAGGTTATACCTTACTAAGATTCTTATAAAATGGCAAATCAAATAAAAATTGATAATTTCCATTATTTAAATATTTAATTCATGCACATAAATAAAATGAGAAATTCAAATTAACCATTTCAAATTTTAATTAAAGTAACTAGTACATCTTTGCCCTAAACGGGACTTTAATTCAAATAACATGAATAACATGCCCGCGCAGGGGCTAAACAATAACAACAAATAAAACAAAACAAACCCACGCAGGGGTTAACAGAACAACATACCCACACAGGGGTAGAATAAGGGAAATATACCCACGCAGGGGTAAGGTACAGGAATAGATGTCCACGCAGGGACATGAGTAATGAGATAACAATCAAAGGATTCAATGATCCTTCTTACTCTTACCCTTGAGTAAGTCAAACACCTTCTTGAACATACCACTGTTGCGTCGGCGATCAGCTCGCATCTCGTGTTGCAACTCACGTCGCATGCTATTAATCCCATGCAGGATTTCTTGAACCTGCGGCGGCGACATCATAGGCGCCGGTGGCGGTGGCTGGTACTGCTGCGGCTGCGGTGGCTGTGGCTGCTGGTAACCCGGAGGATAACCAAAAGTAGACTGCCCAGCAGCCCAAGTGTCTCCAAATGGGCCACTAGGTGGGAGCGAGCTGTAGTTTACAGCTTGCCAATAAGGGTCTCCTGTGTAATCGTAACCCTGGGGGAAAACCTGCTCGAACGGGTTAAACTGGGCTGCGCTCGCGTAAGCCGGAATCGGCTCTCCATAGTTCTGCGGCGGCAGAGGCGGGATCGGTACTGAAGTGACCTCCGATACGGGATGCGGAGACTCTCCCGTCTCGGACTCCTCGTGAAGAGGCGTGTAGCGACTGCTACCAACGTGTGGAGGGGTGCCTATGCGAATCCCTCCGCGCGTAGACATACGCGCATTCCTCCTTGGCCTCTGAGGCGGAGGAGGTAAAACTGGTGGCGACGGAGTGATCACGTCGCGCCAGAGGGCCTCAGATAGGTCCTGCTGTAGAGGCGGCTGCTGCTGAAGCTGCTGTTGCTGAGAGTGGTGCTGCGAGTGCACCGGCGATCCATGGTGAGACTGGAGCATCGGAGAGTTGTGGCGGCTGGGGGTGTAATACCAATCGTGCTGCCGAAACCTCTCCTGAAAGCTATCAACACCATTGTAGGGTGATCCCCTAAATGGTGACCCATCCGATATCTCGATGGGATGGTTGGGCGTACCTGACGGTGGCAGTGAAGGGTCCGTGTCTTCATCAACTTCCATCTCGTGATCACCAGGAAAGTGGTCCTCCGGTCCTAGTGGGTTATGACCCACTGGCTCATCCACAAAAGCATCAGGGTTATACAGACCCTGGTAAACTGGTGCTGGGTATTGGTGAGGCGACTGATGGAGCGGTATATAAGATCCATGAGAACCATGGGGCCCATTCTCCGAGTGGGGCCCAAATGATTGGGGTAGTGATGGCGAAGTGCTCATAGACACCGAGTGTCTAGCCGGCTCGGCGAATGATCCCCAAAGATCATTGGCTGCAGTGTTGTGGATAGCTGACGGGGCTCGCCTGTGTGAGGGTCCTGCCTCATGGTCGTGAGATGTAGCGAATCCTCCTCGTCCTCGCATACGTGGCGGCATGATGGTCCTGTCAAAAATTTAAACAAGTTGCACAACAAATATATAAGACAAAGCAAATAATAAAAAAAAATAAAGATAAATAAACGAAATGTTGAACATTTCCTAAGTTCTTTGACTAGACTCGAAAATCGAGGAATGTGCAATTGTGTAACTGAGATTAAACACAAAGGACTAGTGTTTAATTCACTCAGCGTTGGCTCTGATACCAACCTGTCACACCCCGATTTCCACGTGTCACCGGTGGGCCCGGTGTGGGGTACAGTGACGTAGTTGGCATCGTCATAGACAATCAACACAATATAATAATGCACAGCGGAAGCAGAATAGATACATTTCAACTTTAATTAAAATGACATAACAAACATCATAAGTAGTTGAAACGGATCCACAGGCGGATCAAATAAAATAAGATAAAAATAGTTCAACAGATATTTGTCGTCCGAGCTTGCGAGACTATAGTGGACGCTCTTAGGAAACAACCAGCCTATTTTCGTATAGTACCTGCACTTAACCTTTTGGGAAAAATACGTCAGTTTACACTGGTAAATACAAATCGACTGACTCATTTTGAAAATGATTGAAAATTGATTTAAATGCACAAGGCATAAATATTTTTATTAACTTGGGATATTATGCAATCTAAACTTGTGAACGAATTACATGCACTCGTATCTTTGGTGGCCCGGGATCTGCTGTCCGGGCTAAGAATTAAATGACACACCACATTAAAGAGTTATACACGCCGAGTGTACGCCTACACCCCGTGCTCTGGTCGTGGCCATCTCGTAAGATAATGCCAAGGATATCCGGGACACGGTCAATAACCCCCCAAAGCCTAAAGTAAGACAAGACTGTTTAAACGAGTCGCACAAGCTATTCAAGACTGTACACCCATAAGGCGCAGGACTTGTGCGCCCGATCAAGCGGTATTTTAAATACCGTACCCCAAGCCCGTATAGGGAAAATAAGTCAAAATGTATTTACCTGAGCAAGTATGTAACACAAACGGTAAGTGTGGTAGCTTTTACTGGGCCTCCTAATCTGGAACAAAGGTTTATAATTAACCTATTAGATTCCTAACGGGTCTTTTATTTAAGCCTAAGCTTTGACCGGTTAGTTTTAAGAATGATACGGTTCAAGCGCACGATTAAGCGAAAGACCGGATAGAATGTGATTTAGACCCGACAAGTTTGAATACTTGTATAATATGGGTATACTAAATACATTCTGGATTTTGAAATAAAAATGATATCGTTTGACCCGTTTCGGTCAATTTACGCAAACTAGTTCCGTAAACCGAACCGAACACAAAAAGGGCGTTACGGGTAGCCAAAAGAATCAAATGCAAGTTTCCTGAGATAATATGCTTTAAATATGATACAACATCAGTAAGTTATGTTCCATATTGCCCGGAATAAGTTTAAACTCAATTTATGCCTTAGAAGGGCATTTTGGTCATTTAAAAGAGTATAAAAGAGTCAATTTAGAAATCTGAGTTTCGGGTCTGGTTTATACAGAAAATATACTTCATTTAACATATTATAACAGTAGGGTATGACCCATATACCAAACTTAACATTTAAAATCAAACTATGCACCGTAGGGGTATTTTAGTAAATTCACAAGGGCTAAAACTGCCAAAACTGGAAACCTGAGTTCATATACTTATACTTACTGTTATTATATGAAAATATACTAATTACATCAGTAGGTATAAGTCTTACATGTTAAAAATGAGTATAACGCTTACTATGCGCTAAAAATGCTAAAAATGCGATTTAGAGGCGTTTCCGGGTTTTCAAAATAAATCTCGGATTTTTATATTTCCAGAATACTTAAAATAATTTATTTAACATATAAAATCAGTAGAAAAAGGTTTCGGGTCAAACGGATGTATAAAACTTATTTTATGGCTTAAACGGTCAAAACCGACATAAACCGAAATAACTAGGCGATCTAAGATCCGATCAGCCAAAAATTAAATAAAAATCATCTAAAATCCCAAAATAATATATATCATCAGTTGGTAAAAAGTTTCGTATCAAAACGTGGCCAGAAATGGGTTATACGCGAAAAGGACCGTTTATGTAAATTTATAATATAGTTTTACGTTAATGGCCATAACTCACAATCTGGACCGCCAACTGATCTGAAATTTTCGGTGCAAGTTTATATATTAGAAATAAAGATTTCTACTCTTTCACTTTTCCAAAAATCATGGTTTATATCAAAAAGGGCAAAATAGTCAACTTTTAAGCATAATCGGAAACATGCAAATGAATCGGCTAAGCATAGACTCAAACAACAAAAATTCCAGAAAGTTTTACCAAAATAAAAATGGTCAAAAATACTTTCCAATACAGATTTCAAACATGCATGTACGAATCCGAATCGATAGTCTACGAAATAGTCGTTTTACAAGACTTTCGGTTCCGATTCGTATCTATACTAAAGATTGTCGAGTTGATCATAGTAAAACACATTCTTATATTCATTATAAAGCTATCTATGATGATCAAACAGATTGCATGTCATTTATATTACCATTTAAGCTATTTTTCTCAAAAATCACTTCTGTTGACTTTTTAGAAACACGTTTGACTCGACAATTAGCATGCATAAAGTGGGAATCAGAGAATACCCTTTTGAGGGTTTGTTTCCCACATAATTACCACCATATATGTGGTTTCAATTTGAGAAATGACTGAGTAATTCTCGTTTAATCAGAAAGTCAAAGTTTATGAACAAACAGTTTGACTTTTAGCAATAATCAAAGCAAGAACGGATTAGAGATCGAATTAGAAGCTTACAAAGGTCCTATAGATGCTTAGTGAACACTAGGATGTTGCCTTGTCATCCAGGAATGCTCCAGAAATGCTTGAGGGAAGGTTCTTGCAAGTGAGCTTCTTGGTTACTATGAAAATGTCCAAGAAAATGAGTCTTGATCTGATTTAAAGATGGATCCAGAGCTTTGGAAGTAGTTCACTGTTGTAATAGCCATGCATGGGGTTTAATTGGAGCATTTGGAGGTGGTAACAGCTGGAATGCACACAAGATTCGGACCCAAATAGCTGAAATCACGAGTTACTGCACCTGGGCCTGGGTCGCGGCCCGCGTAAGCCTGTCCAGGCGGGCCGCCTGGCCTCTGTTGCTGTCAAACTTTGCCACACATTGGCAGTTTTGGTCCCTGTCTTCGCGATTGATGTTTCGGCTCTTTAATTTGACTCGTAAACCCTAAATCTTGGTTTTTAAGAACCTTAGGACATTTACCAACATGGTAATGTCCTCGGATAACTTTGCGCTCAACCGAAAAGCCATGAAATTCGACGTTGACGCTTTTAGTCCTTCAAGTACGGTTTTGGCCATAACTTTCTCATACGTTGACGAAACTTCACGAAATTTTAACCACATATTCTAGTGAGTATATTTTAGCTTCTCAAAGCTTCGGGTCTGCCAAAAGTTCACTCAGAGGTATAAATTCAACATGTTGACACTTTTGGCCCCTATAGTTTGTAATTCCTCACTTTTGTGAAATTTCCGCGTCGTATGATACATGAACCACCCGTTTAAGGTTATAAACATTATGTAGGGTTATCATAGAGTCTATTTATCCATTGTTGACACTTTGGACCCTTACGTTCCATGGTTTTCACTGTTTGTCACTTTTAGTCCCTCTAAAGTTTGTTTTCACATACCGGAACCTTATGACACGTGTCAAGACATTATTGGACGGAATTTTTCGAGGTATTACACATAAAGGATTCAAGTCTTGACGCTGATAGGCGCAAGACGATATATTCGAAAAGTGATCTTTTTAAAAATGAAAGGTTGATATAAATTAAACATGCGTGACACGATCACGGTCAAGAAATGCAATGTGAAGTGGAATCACATTATAACCAAGCGAGCGGTAAAAAGTAACTGGACTAATAAGTCTAGTTAGTGAGACCGGTTAAGGTCATTTAAGTAATTTGGTTGCTTGTAAGCGGTAGATTCGGTATAACTGAACCGAATAAATGAATTTTGAAAACAAAAGAAATTGTTGCTAAAAGTGAAAGATTTCACTAAAGACCTTTAAACGGGTCAAAGTAACGGATTCATAAGGAATTCGATAGTATATGAAAGCGACGGATATCGCTAAGTTAACTAAACTAGTGGAAATAACGAGATTACGTTATTTCGAAGTTACACGATGTCGTATGAGCTACGTAGACAATTAGCAACCAAAAAGATGTTACCATACTTTTCTGGTAATACTAACAATTGGTTAAAAGTATAAGTAATGTTTAAAAGATTTCTCGGATCAAATACATTGAGTTTAAACTCAATAAATTATGTAAGAAAAGGTTTCGAGGACGAAACCTCTTTAAGGGGGGTAGACTTGTAACACCCCGAAAACGGGTTTGGTAATCAAACCCCGTTAATACTAAAAGACGGGTAAAATACCGTTAGTGGTAAAAATTAACCCGGTAAATATTAAGACTAATAAATAAACCTAATATTAATTAAAAAAGGGAGTAAATACTTTGAGAAAACAAAGTATATAAAAATGCCAAATTAACGGGACTTAAAACATAACGGGTTATAACTTCCCGAACCCGTTAAAGTAACTAGGAGTAACTAACCTAGTTAGTAGCATGTGATTAAGTAACTAATGGTGAGATATAGCTTTATTTGATCAAAGCAAAACATGAGGGACTAAAATGGACAAGTGGGAAACTTGTTTTATTAAAAACAAAAAAAAAATACACACACACACATTGTGTGCGTATTCTGATCGACCAGGAGGGTGCTCCAAGGAGCAAAACCCTAGTCCACACCAAATGACCAAATTAAAGCTCGAATCAAGACTTAAATCAATGCATGAACACAAATTCGTAATCACCTAAGTGTGGGGATCGAAAGGTATATTGAATTTTGCTATTTGATGATACTTCAAAATTTTGATTAACATTCAAGAATGAAATTCTGGCATGAATAATGGGTGTTGTAGTACAATTGATAACAAGTCTAGGAACGAGCCCTAGATGTAAACTCGTTAATTTAGCACCATAAATTAGTGTTTCGGTTAACTAGTTTTGTAAGTGCTAAATGGGTTTTGTGGGAGACGATGAACGCTAGATTCATGATCATCAATTTGGTGTAATTCGATTTCCATGAAGTAAATCTAGGTATTGATATGCATGCTAGACATAAGAACTTATGAATGATGTTAAAACTTGGGCAAATAACTAGTTATGAAAATTGATTGTTGATTTTATAGAATATGCTCACAAGGTGTTCGTTAAAATGCCTAAGTGAATATTTATATGATGAAATTACGAATGGAACATGTAATTGCCTTGTTTGACTAATTACATGAAATATGGGTTAAGATGGGTTCTAATCTTAATGTTGATTTAACTAAATTGTGCCCATTGTATGATTAAAGGTAGTTGACTTTTAGAAGTCAAACTAACCAATGACAAAGTCGAATAGTAGATTCGACATAGAAAATACGTAAGGTGGAATAGTCGTGAATTGAAATGACTAATCTAACCACCTTGTGAATGATGATAGTTTGTCGCCTAACAAGCTAGGTGGAGGCTTGGGAAAGAAGCGGTCAAACGAATCAAGCACGAGAAGAAAAAGCGTATTCGGATGCGAGGTGTAACAACTGTCACTAAAATCCATAATTAGGATGGTAATTAGTTAGTAAAAAAACCCTAATTGAGACACCCAAGTGATTCTACGCAAACCCTAAAATTTTCAGAATCATCAGAATCAGGATCAGGGCCCCTAAAACTCGGGGGGGGGGGGCAAAACCCTAGTTACGATTATCCTCATAACTATCTGTCAAAATTGAATTTTAGGAAACGGTCTACTCATCCAGCCTACATGCACGAAGGGCTACCCTATGAAGTAGGGTGACACCTCGCGTAGCGCGACGCCCATGGGGGTACCCCTCGCGCTACGCGACGGTGGTCAAATTTCGGGTATAAATAGAGGAGTCTGGGACTTGAAATTGGGCACTTGAACGACGAAAAAACTCACAGTATACGCTGAGTTATAGCAGAAATCACGAATCGCTGCCGCAATCAGGGTAATAACTCGATCGCTATTACGATTCAACGTCCGATCGATTATAACTATCCAACGATAGTCCAGGTGCTGCTCAATTGAGCTTGTACTTTGATTATTCGTCGTGATTTCGACTTGAATATTAGAGTGTTGTTCGAATTCGGACTATGCTCTGTTATTCGTTGTGAATCCGATTGAATTATCGAGTATCGCACTGATTAATCGTTGTGAAGGTTTAATCTCGTGAATTGACGTAATTGCTGTATTAGTTACTAACCTGCCTGTGTGTGCATTGTGTTAAACTAGGTGTAATCAAGGCTAATCAGTAGGCTTATATCTATTGCTCGTTAATCTGCAATGTGAGTCATTCTTCTTTTTAACTGTTTTCTCACAGTTTGTGAGTAAGTATTACAATACCTCAAATTATTTTCAAGGTTATAATTACAGGGATTAAGTCTTTGTAATCACCAAATTACAGCTGGTATGTGGGGTATTGTGCACATTACTATTATTATCACTCTATGTGAGTGAATATTACTCTATGTGAGTGATTATTACTCTATGTGAGTTAACCGTCACTATTTGGGGCAACGGGACCCAATAGTGGTATGACCACAGTCACAGATCCGGTCGAGTGACAAATACCCATTCTTGATAACTGGTTGATAGAAACATTGTAATCGCTCTTAATACTGTGATTTATAACTAACGGGTCGTTTTAGAAAATGGAATGATTCACTCAGTATTTCCCCGCTGACAAAACCTTTTTCAAACATGTTTCAGGTGATCTGTGTGATCCAGGAAAAGTGCAGTAAAGCACTACAAGCTCAGAGAAGTGGCTCAGCGTAAATAAATGAATAAAACATGTTTTGGAAAATAAAGATTTCTGTGTGAAATCAACTTATTGTAAATTATGGGATTTATCCCTTAAACTTTGTGTAATATATTAAAACGAGCATTTTCCGGTGAAAAGATCCTGTTGTAAAAAGACTTCCGCTGTCGCATAAATTAAATACCACGGTACCACACTGAAATCTGCATCGCGGGCCCCGACTCCGTCCAGGGTGGGTCGGGGGCCGCGACAGAAAGGTGGTATCAGAGCTAATAATTAAATTGAGCCACTGATCGAGCCACTGATTTAAGCCTATTACGGAATTAAGTATTGGACAAAATACTTAATTCTACTAGTTATCATTCTGTGATTATTTGTTTTATTAACTGATTATTTGATAGTTACAGTATGGGTAAACAAAAGCTGTCTGCCATTTACCACAAACTAGATGTTGCATCTTCTTCTAAAAACCCAGTAAATTTAGAAGAAGGAATCTTTGTCCGCAAGGCAAATTATGAAAATCCTCTTTCCCCAGAGAAAAGGGATTCGATACTTAAAAAGAGTCAGGAGAAAAAGAAACCCCGAACCAAGAGAGTTAGGTTTAACCCAGAAGTTCAAGAATTGGGTAATAGTGCCCCTTGGGAAGATAAAATAGACGGGAAATGGGCAAATCTCTATATGCTAGCTACTGTAGCAGAAAATGCTAATCTCTAAATATCCGATAAGTTGGGTCTAGTAAGAGAAATCACAATCCCGTAAATAAATAAAATCCCAGTGTGTTTATTTCAGTTATTTCTGTACAAAAAGTAATATGCAATAAAACTTCAGTGTTTGTTTGTTAAACTTTGTTCCAAAGTTTTAACATTGCATTTTGCATATATACTATGCAGCATGAATGAGATGTCGGAAGCATTCCAGAATCTCAACTTATATCCAGTGCCTATCGAAGTCTCTCACGACTTTACTGGTTACATTGCTGACATAGAAGAACCTGTGGAATTCCAAGCTCCACCGCTGGAAAAAGCCAAAACCGAAAAAGAAGAGAAGATACGTAGGGTGGAGGAAAGTACGCCGTAGGAAACCTGCCACTAGGAAACTCCCTAAAATAGAAAATCCTGTGAGTGTGAGCAAGGGAAAGGAAATAGAAACTGGAGAAAGTTCAAAACCACCTGAAAAGGAAATAGGAATAGATCTGAAACAAAAGGGAATAGAGATTGGCGAAAGCTCTAAACAATCTGAGGAAATCACGTTCCAGGACGAAATAGATCGCCTACTGGAAAATTGTGATGTTTTAGAGCCTATCAACGATAATCTCTTCTCTTACCCGACTACAGTTCAATTCCCACTAAACCTAGGACCAGCTATTCCAGACCCACTAGTTCATACCAGACCATTAGGCCAAATGGAGGAATGGTGGACCAATGACTGGCAATTCCAAAACATAGTCAACAGTCCTTATAATTTCCTTCCACAATTTGACCCAGAACCACTCCCAAATCCTCCCATGAGTAATGAAAACCTAGCTGAACTCCGTCAGTTCGGTGAAGAACTGATAGGTACATGTAATAGGATCAGGGAAATGGGGGAGCATCTAACTTGGAAGTACGATGAGAGGGAGCATCGTTACTAGAACCGTCAGTTAAACCACAGAAAGACGTATTGTATAATAGTAACTCAAAATTCTGTAAAATGGGCAATAAAACTCTGTAAAATACGGTGTGTATGGATGCATATACAATATACCATAACAAAGTAAAAGTCGAGAAATCGACAATTTTGGTTATGCTTGTATGTTGGGATAATCTATGTGTTTATCTATGTGAATTTTGTCATTGATAAGTTAGACACTAATAATTTTTACCAATAAGCAGATGGAAAACGCTAATAATGAACCAATTAATGAAGTAAATCAATCTGAGCAAGAACAGGAAGATCAATATATAACTCGACAAGATATCGAGCACTTTATCGCCCAAGGGATAGCTCATGCTATTCCAGAAATTGTAGTTGTTGTTCAAAAACCTGCCGAACCACAATTAATTCCTAGTAAACATATTTTAGACGATAACGGCAGTAATAGCATAAATGGAGGCGGCAATCATGACGATCATGATCCGCAGCAGGCCCCACTCCCTAAAAGAATGAAAGCTGCAACGCCTGGTTGCACTTACAAAGAATTTCTTGCTTGCAAACCCGCTGAATTTGCAGGTAACGAAGGGGCAACCGCAACACTGTGTTGGTTAGAGAAAACCGAAGCAGTAATTGCAATAAGCAAATGTGCTGAAGGAGACCAGGTGATGTATGCATCAAACCTGTTCAAAGAAGGGGCACTCGAATGGTGGAACACGGTCCTCCAGGCAAAAGGAAGAAGGATAGCCTACGCCATAGGTTGGGAAGAATTTAAGAGTTTGGTAGAAAGAAAATTCTGTCCCGAATACGAGAAGGAACAGATGGCAAACAAATTCCTTAGTCACCGTATGACAGGAGTAGATTGTCGGGGCTATACTTCGACATTCTTTGAATACGCAAGGGTAGTGCCATCACTGGCTTCGCCAGAACCGGTACTTATTTCTCGTTACATCTGGGGGTTAATTAGTGAAATCCGAAACATCGTTAAAGCTGCGAGACCTCGTACCATTGACGATGCGGTAGAATTAGCTAATACCCTGACGGATGAGTTGGTACGCACAAGAGAGGAAGATCGCAAGAAGGAATTAGCTCAAAAGATTACCCAAGGATTTCGTGTGGGTAATACTAAGAAAAGAGGAACCGGGCAATCCTCATCACCTCCTTTCTGCAGAAATTGCAAAAAGAAGCATTATGGACAATGCAACATGGTTTGCAATTTTTGCAAAATGAAAGGACATCGGGAAGAAGACTGCAGAAAGAAAACAAGAGTTTGTTATAATTGCAGAGAAAGGGGACACTTTCAATTTGAATGTCCTAAGTTAGCTAAACCTATAGCCAACCAAACCAAACCAGCTGAAGGAGCAACCAAGAGAAATGCGCGTGCATTCCAGCTTACCACTCAAGAGGCCGAACTCATTCCAGATGTGATAGCTGGTACGTTCTTAGTACATGACGTATTTGCAAAAGTATTATTTGACTCTGGTGCGAACCAAAGTTTTATTAATACTTCATTTTGTCAAGATCTTAAGTTACCTTTAACCACTCTTAGGCAAATTTTCACAGTTGAAACCGCAGAAGGAAATTCTGTGAACATAGATAAAATCTGGCAAGAAGGAAAAATAGAACTATTAGGCCATAAGTTTTCTGCAAATCTGTTACCAATGAATTTAGCCGGATTCGATGTAGTATTAGGAATGGATTGGTTAGTAGCCAACCATGCACGAATCTTATGTGATAAAAATGCAGTAGAAATTCAAACCCCTACAGGAAAAGTAATTTTAATTACTGGAGATAAACCTCGAAAGCCATTGAAATTTATCTCAGTAATGAAATTGGCTAGTTATTTGAGAAAACAGGAAATGGTGTATATGATTTCAGTAATCGTTAGCACTAAAGATAAAGAACTTCAGGACATCCCCATAGTTTCAGAATACCCAGACGTTTTTCCAGAAGAATTACCTGGATTACCACCTGATAGGGAAGTAGAGTTTAGAATTCATTTAATTCCAGGTACTGCACCAATAGCTAAAGCACCTTATAGATTAGCACCTACCGAAATGCTAGAATTGAAAAAGCAATTAGATGAATTACTAAGCAAAGGATTCATACAACCGAGTTCATCCCCTTGGGGTGCACCGGTACTGTTTGTGAAGAAGAAAGATGGATCGATGAGAATGTGTATCGATTATAGAGAATTGAATAAGGTTACAATTAAGAATCGATACCCACTACCTAGGATTGATGATCTTTTTGATCAATTACAAGGAGCTAGGTATTTCTCTAAGATAGATTTAAGATCTGGATATCACCAGTTGAAGGTACAAGAAGAAGACCTACCTAAAACTGCCTTCAGAACTAGGTATGGTCATTATGAGTTTACAGTCATGCCCTTTGGATTAACAAATGCCCCAGCAGCATTCATGGACATGATGAATCGAATCTGTAAACCATACTTGGATAAATTTGTGATCGTTTTCATCGACGATATACTTATTTACTCCAAAAGCCAAAAAGAACATTGTGAACACTTACATG
Source organism: Helianthus annuus (assembly GCF_002127325.2). Classification (NCBI taxonomy): domain Eukaryota; kingdom Viridiplantae; phylum Streptophyta; class Magnoliopsida; order Asterales; family Asteraceae; genus Helianthus; species Helianthus annuus. Next base: position 127,965,433 of record NC_035439.2, read on the forward strand.
CACTCTTAACTTTGTTAAGAAAAGAAAGGCTTTATGCCAAATTCTCAAAATGTGAATTTTGGTTACAAGAAGTACAATTCTTAGGTCATGTGGTAAATCACAAAGGTATCCATGTAGATCCTGCTAAGATAGAAGCAATTACAAAATGGAAAGTCCCACAAACAGCAATGGAGATAAGAAGTTTTCTAGGCTTAGCTGGATACTATAGACGATTTATCAAAGATTTTTCTAAGATAGTCGTACCATTAACTAAGTTAACCTGTAAAGCTGCTAAGTTTGAATGGGGACCTAGACAAGAAGAAGCCTTTAAGATTTTAAAGCATAGGTTGACGAATGCACCAATCTTAGCTTTACCCGAAGGAACAGAAGATTTTGAAGTATATTGTGATGCTTCAAAATTAGGCTACGGATGTGTGTTAATGCAACGCAAGAAAGTAATTGCGTATGCTTCTAGACAATTGAAAAAGCACGAAGAAAATTATACGACTCATGATCTAGAATTAGGAGCCATAATTTTTGCCCTTAAGATATGGAGACATTATCTGTATGGAAGTAAGTTTACTGTTTATACAGATCATAAAACTTTAAGATATATATTTGGGCAAAAAGAATTAAACATGAGGCAAAGAAGATGGATGGGGATGCTAAGTGATTACGACTGTGATATCCAATATCACGAAGGAAAGGCAAATGTAGTGGCAGATGCCTTAAGTCGTAAGTACCATGAGAAACAGAAACGAGTCCGTGCTCTAAGATTAAATCTACAAGTAGATTTAATGGCACAAATTAAAGAAGTTCAGAAAACAGCAATCCAAGACGATGCTGAAGGAATGAAAGGTTACCTAAAAGAATTAGAACAAGGAAATGATGGAATTTGGAAATTTCATAAGAAACAAATTTGGGTACCTAAGCAAGGAGAGTTAAGAACTAAGATTTTAGAAGAAGCTCATAAATCTAGGTATACTATACACCCAGGAAACAATAAGATGTACCAAGATTTAAGGAATAATTTCTGGTGGATAGGAATGAAAAAGGATATAGCCGAATACGTATCCAAGTGCTTAACTTGTTCACAAGTTAAAGCTGAACACCAGAAACCTTCAGGACTACTACAACAGTTAGAAATGCATGTATGGAAATGGGAACTCATAACAATGGACTTTGTTACAAAGTTACCCAAAACCAAAAGAGGTAATGATGCGATTTGGGTAATCGTAGACCGATTAACCAAGTCAGCTCATTTCCTACCAATGAAAGAAACCTTTAGCATGGAAAGGTTAGCACAACTGTACGTGGACGAAGTAGTATCTCTACATGGAGTCCCGCTCTCCATTGTATCGGATAGAGATAGTCGTTTTACATCTCATTTCTGGACAAGTTTTCAGAAAGCAATGGGAACTCGACTAAATCTAAGTACTGCTTATCATCCACAAACAGACGGACAGAGTGAAAGGACAATACAAACGCTAGAAGACATGCTCCGAGCATGTGTAATTGACTTTGGTGGTAATTGGGATAGCCATTTGCCATTAATTGAATTCTCCTATAACAATAGTTATCATTCAAGTATCGAAGCTGCACCATTCGAAGCACTGTACGGACGTAAGTGCAGAACTCCAGTATGTTGGGCAGAAATCGGAGAAAGTCAATTATCAGGTCCTGAGATTGTACAAGAAACTACTGACAAGATAACTCAGATCAAGGAAAGACTGAAAACAGCTCGAGATCGTCAGAAAAGCTATGCAGACAATCGTCGTAAGCCTTTAGAATTTCAAGTCGGAGATAAAGTATTTTTAAAAGTTTCTCCTTGGAAAGGAGTAGTACGCTTCGGTAAGAAAGGAAAGTTGAGTCCTAGATATGTAGGACCATTTCCAATAAGCCAACGAATAGGACCTGTTGCTTACCGCTTACAACTACCAGAAGAACTAGCTGGAGTACATGATGTATTTCATGTATCCAATCTCAAGAAATGTCTATCAGACGAATCCCTGGTAGTACCTCTTCAAGATGTAGAGGTAAACGAAAAGTTGAAGTTTATAGAGAAACCACTACAGATCGAAGATAGAAAAGTCAAGTTTCTCAAACACAAACGACTGGTGTTGGTCAAAGTCAAATGGAATTCAAGAAGAGGACCAGAATACACTTGGGAGCTGGAATCAGAAATGAAGCGCAAATATCCTCATTTATTCCAATAAATCTCGAGGACGAGATTTTTCTTAAGGTGGGGAGGATGTAACAACTGTCACTAAAATCCATAATTAGGATGGTAATTAGTTATTAATAAAACCCTAATTGAGACACCCAAGTGATTCTACGCAAACCCTAAAATTTTCAGAATCATCAGAATCAGGATCAGGGCCCCTAAAACTCGGGGGGGGGGGGGGCAAAACCCTAGTTACGATTATCCTCATAACTATCTGTCAAAATTGAATTTTAGGAAATGGTCGACTCATCCAGCCTACATGCACGAAGGGCTACCCTATGAAGTAGGGTGACCCCTCGCGTAGCGCGACGCCCATGGGGGTACCCCTCGCGCTACGCGACGGTGGTCAAATTTCGGGTATAAATAGAGGAGTCTGGGACTTGAAATTGGGCACTTGAACGACGAAAAAACTCACAGTATACGCTGAGTTATAGCAGAAATCGTTCACAACACACACAAATCACGAATCGCTGCCGCAATCAGGGTAATAACTCGATCGCTATTACGATTCAACGTCCGATCGATTATAACTATCCAACGATAGTCCAGGTGCTGCTCAATTGAGCTTGTACTTTGATTATTCGTCGTGATTTCGACTTGAATATTAGAGTGTTGTTCGAATTCGGACTATGCTCTGTTATTCGTTGTGAATCCGATTGAATTATCGAGTATCGCACTGATTAATCGTTGTGAAGGTTTAATCTCGTGAATTGACGTAATTGCTGTATTAGTTACTAACCTGCCTGTGTGTGCATTGTGTTAAACTAGGTGTAATCAAGGCTAATCAGTAGGCTTATATCTATTGCTCGTTAATCTGCAATGTGAGTCATTCTTCTTTTTAACTGTTTTCTCACAGTTTGTGAGTAAGTATTACAATACCTCAAATTATTTTCAAGGTTATAATTACAGGGATTAAGTCTTTGTAATCACCAAATTACAGCTGGTATTTGGGGTATTGTGCACATTACTATTATTATCACTCTATGTGAGTGAATATTACTCTATGTGAGTGATTATTACTCTATGTGAGTTAACCGTCACTATTTGGGGCAACGGGACCCAATAGTGGTATGACCACAGTCACAGATCCGGTCGAGTGACAAATACCCATTCTTGATAATTGGTTGATAGAAACATTGTAATCGCTCTTAATACTGTGATTTATAACTAACGGGTTGTTTTAGAAAATGGAATGATTCACTCAGTATTTCCCCGCTGACAAAACCTTTTTCAAACATGTTTCAGGTGATCTGTGTGATCCAGGAAAAGTGCAGTAAAGCACTACAAGCTCAGAGAAGTGGCTCAGCGTAAATAAATGAATAAAACATGTTTTGGAAAATAAAGATTTCTGTGTGAAATCAACTTATTGTAAATTATGGGATTTATCCCTTAAACTTTGTGTAATATATTAAAACGAGCATTTTCCGGTGAAAAGATCCTGTTGTAAAAAGACTTCCGCTGTCGCATAAATTAAATACCACGGGTACCACACTGAAATCTGCATCGCGGGCCCCGACTCCGTCCAGGGTGGGTCGGGGGCCGCGACACGAGGTAAGTACAGCTTACACTAGTCTTAGATTGTGTAATATTCTCTTAGCGTATAAATAACGAATGAGATAACTAAACAATTGAAATACGATGTTCCGTCGTGTAGGCGTACGGAACTAGATAATCGAAGATGAAAGAAACCATAATAATGTTTAAAAAGGAAGTAAATCGATAATTCGGTCATATTATGACGAAAGTGGTAATAAACGGTTTATAAGTAAAATGACCGTACGGTGTTAAACGGAGCGGGTCATGTAGATGAGATGATAATAAATATCATCTCGCAAAGATAAACGGTCAATTCGGCCAAACGGGTCAAAAGGTGTAGACATCACCTTTTGACAATATTGACTAATGATCTTTTGTCGAGTTATATGCTTACAGGAATAGAAATCCAATGGATACTCGCATCGCTCTTATTTAGCGACTATAAAGCAAGGTATTAAAACCGGGTTAATAAGTTGATCCGAGCCAGGTATGTATAATTGATCAACTCATCATTTAGAACTTGAAGTTCTATGGGAGTTAGGCAAAGTAAAAAGGGACATTCGGTTATCTTAAAAGGTAAACCGAAGGATTTAGATTATAGACAGAGTGTTTTGAAAACTAGATTTGGTAGCCCTTCGTTGTAAAAGAAGGGTTAAAAACGACCAAAACGCCCTCGTAAGCGAAATTAAGCAAACAACCCTTAGAAGTCGCTTGAAAACGAGTTTTATAATCAAGTTAATACTTAGAATAAGTATAAAAGTGAAAGATGTAAATTCTTGGTCAAAAGACTCTATATGAGTCTTTGTCGTAAAATAATAATCTGAGGGGTAAAACTCGGATTATATAGATCGCCACATTTAATCCATCACAAATATAGTTGTGATGGAAGATCGTTGATAAATAATGTGGAAATAAGATGCTAGGAATAATCGAGTGTGAAATATGCGTAAAAGTGTTTAAAATGCCCTTAACGGGTCAATTAAACATCTAAGTAAAAACGGGTTTAAGAATGTATATAAACCCGTGATTTGAATCTAATATGATAACAACATGGAAATGATGAGAATTTTAGAATCAAACAACATGTTTGTTTGATAAAATCACGAACGGGTCAAAGTTTGGTAAAAAGGGTATTAAGCCGAAAACTTAAAAGATTTAGATTTTGTTAATCCGGATGTTGGATTTTAGCCCCATATGATGGAGAATCAAATTACAAACACGTAGGAAGAAACGGTAGGCCAAACGGAAAAGCGGATTAAAAGTTATGAAGGTTTTCGTTTTAGAAAACGGCAAACTTGGAAAATCCTGCAGAGGCCACCGTAAGTTACGGTAGCTACCGTAACTTACGGTAGCCTATATATCTTTACGCCATGAACCCCCTGTTTTACGGTGGAAGAATCAACATTCAGGGGCTACCGTAAATTACGGTAGCCACCGTAATTTACGGTGGACCCTGAACAAAAATGTATTTTAATTAAGTTTTGTTTCTCGGACTCGTTTTTAGATACGTTTTAAACCTCGTGTGACTAAAGCATTTCATGTTTATGAAATGTAGGTACATTTTGGATGCCGGAAGATGATCAAGCTCATTGAAGAACCGAACACGATAAAGATACATGCTTCCGCACTTGGCCTCGTCGTAAATTTTAAATGACGAATCTGATTACGTTATGTCAAATAACTTTTGATTTGCGAAAAGTTTTAATAAACCCATATTTCCAATGTATATGTAATCTTAATTACATGATTGTTTTCGTAAAATATACGTTAAACCTTGAATTATAAGAACGGGTGTTACATTAAACTCTTTTACACCCTTTAAAATGACCAAAATGCCCTTATGAGGCATAGTTTGGGTTTAAAACCATTTAGGGCATAATGGAAGGTATCTTACTGATATCACAACATGTTTAAGGTATATTAACCTAGGAAACTTGTATATGACTCTTATGGTTACTCGTTACGCACTTTACGCGTTCGGATCGGCTTATGTAACTAGTTTACCCATTTTAGCCGAAACGGGTCAAACCATATCATTTCTGTCTCAAAATCCAGAATGTGATTAAGTTACCCATATTAAACAAGTATGCAAGCTTGTCGGGTCAAAACCACATTCTAAAACGGTCTTCGCCGTATCGTGCGTTTAAACCGTAATTTTCATTTAAAACTAACCGGTCTAAGCTTAGGCTGAATTAAAAGACCCGTTAGGATTCTAATAGGCTATTAAAAACCTTCATTCCAGATATAGGAGCCCAGTAAAAGCTATCTATACTTGCTGATTTGATACGGCTGGATTAAATTTATATTTAGCTCAGGTGAATACTTTTAACTTATTTTCCCTATACGGGCTTGGGGTACGGTATATAAAATACCGCTTGGTCGGGTAATTGACCTTAACCGGTCGGTGGTTAAGTGTTGTCAAATGGCCCGTTTGAAAATGTTGTTTTGTTTGTTTAACGCCTTTGGGGGTTTAATGACCATGTCCCGGATATCCTTGGCATCATTCAATGAATGGCCACGACCTTAACACACGGGTGTAGGTGTAGGCATACACCCGTAGTGCATTCAAATCAATAAAGTATAATCGTCGGTACGAGAGAAGTCTCGCGGCAGAACTATACTAAGTGGTGTGTCTATTAATCTTTAACCCGGCACGACCCGGTCAACTGAACGCATAACAAACATGTAATTCTTTTACAAGATTATAAGCAAATAATTATCCCAAGTTATAAAAAGTTTTGTGCCACGGGCATTCAAATCAATTTTAAACCTTTTCAAAATGAGTCAGTTAAATTGTATTTACCAGTGTAAACTGACGTATTTTCCAAAAAGGCTAAGTGCAGGTACTACGCGTAATAGGCTGGCCACTCCTTAGCATCAATAAAAGTCTCGCAAGATTAGGATGCATGAAGTCTGTTGAATAAAAGTTTCCTCTTTGTTTTGATCCGCCTGTGGATCTATTTCAACTGTTTGTGATACTTGATATTACAATTTATTTGGTTGAAATAAATCTATCTTTTGCTTCCGCTGTGCATTTATATTTTGTATTGTTTGACTATGACGATATCAACTACGTCACGGAACCCCCACCGGGCCCACCGGTGACACGTGGAAAATAGGGGTGTGACAGGTTGGTATCAGAGTCAACGTTGAGTGAATTAAACACTAGCTTTTTGTGTTTAATCTCAGTTACATAAATGCACATTCCTCGAGTTCCGAGTCTAGACAAAGAACATAGGACAAACTCTGTTTTGTTTTGTTTTATTTGGTCTTTATTGTATTATATGTTTGTTGTTGTATCTTAATCATGTTTGCAGGTAAGAATGCCGCCAAGTTTTTGAGAGGAAGAGGCAAGGGCCCAGTAACGGGCCATGACCATGAAGCCGGGCCTTCGCACCGGCGTACACCATCGATTACAATGAGCACTAGCCCCCAGGAGCCGTGGAGGGTTTACGTTGAACCCGAGAGGCGATCAGTCTCCATAAGTTCCTCACCGTCCTACTTGCATTCTTTCGGGCCGCAATCCGAAAACGAGCCCGACAACCCTCCGCCTTCCTTCATACCGTTGCAGCGGTCAAACTCGCACCATTCTTTTGGTGACCCAACCCCTGCTTTCCAAAGCCGGTTCAACCCGACTAATTTTATTCAAGAACCCGTGGGTTTTAACCCACTAGGACCCGAGGATCACTTCTCGGGTGAAAATGACATGGATGAAGATACGGATCCCGTGGAGCCCGCAACCGGGACCCCGAACCACCCCATCAAAATCTCTGATGGGTCATCTTTTCATGGATCACCTTACCGTGGTCCTGACAGCTACGAGGCGAGGTTCAGGCAGATTGACTGGTATTTCACTCCCTCTCACCACTCGTCTCCTTACCAGTAGCAGCAACAGCAGCAGGATCCTTCCGAGGATTCTCGATTTGTGGCAGTCACTCCGCCAACACCACCACCAGTGGAACAGCAACCGCCTCCGGAGCCACCGAGGCGGAGAAGGTCAAACGCACGGATGTCCGTGCGAGGAGGAGTCCGCATCAGCACTCCTCAGCCCTCGAGTGGCAGTCATTATCCGCCACTCCAAGAAGCCCTCACAGTTGCTGGAAAGCTTGTTCAGATTGAACAAGCCCTCACAGTTGCTGGCTCTGGTCAAACTTCATTGGAGATAAAAGGTAGCTACAATTATATTGTTTTTCTCATGACTATTGCTCCTTTGTTACATTTTGAATTGCTTATTTATTTATTTATTTATTTATTTATTTATTGCAACTTCTAACGGGGTTATAATCGCAACAAAGAAAAAGCTCCCTTCCATTTTAGTCGATAAGACTTCTGTAAGTACAAATACTACGTTTAGCTCTTACTTCCGGTTTCTAATAAAAAACAAAACTGTTAATTTCACCTTCTTTTGTGCATTGAATGCCTTGTGTTTGATGATGTAAGTAAGACTAAATTGGACATAGGAAGAATTAAAGAAACATGATTTTGAGGCTATCCGGAACCCCGTATGGGTGAAAGGAGTTCCCAGACAATCAGGACAAATATTCGAATAATGGCTGTCAGGAGTAGGTTGGCTTGACTTTTATGGCTGATCTGCAGAGTTCTTGCACAAAAACAGATATGGAACCTGGTGAGCCACCCATGGAACAACCGGTGGACCACACTGACTCTGAACAGGCTAACCAGTTTGGGATTGGACCCACTGAGCCAGAGGGGGATATGACTAACGGGGTAGTGGCAATTCGAAGTGAAGGGTGGAGTACGGTGGTGAAAGGTGGATGGTGGTGGTGGTGAAAGGTGGAGATGGTGGTGGTGGTGGTGGTGGTGAAGAATTAGGAAGAAGAGGTGTGTTTGGATTGAAGATGAATCTGAATACGAGGAAGAAGAGGTGTGTTTGGATTGAAGGTGGTTATTGATTTAATGTTTATTTTTTAATAGTAAGGGTATTTAGGTCATTTCACTCCCACTTAACTAAAAAGACTAACTTCCATCTGCGCCAGGGACCATCCGGGAACGAAATTGAAAAAATTGAGGACTATAGCTGTAATTTTAAAAAGTTAAGCACTAAAGGTGAAAAAAGGTCAAACCAGAGGGACTATCCGGTCATTTAACTCAAAAGGTTATTAGAAAGTCAAATTTCTCTTTGTTAATTAGTTTTTAAATATATTCTATAACATTGCATGTGGTAGCACTAGTATATCTAATTTGTATACACCAAGTGGACATATATAGTAATGATATACCATATTTTAGCTCGATTCTTTCATACCAATATGTCTATTAGACCATGCGTAATGGGGCGTTTTTTGTAAATTTTTTTGCCCGAAAACGCCCTATAACGCCCCACCCCCCATTACATGGGGCGTTATAAGGCAAAATTTTTGAAAAATAAAAGGTGCCGGCGTTTTGAAGAAAACGCCCAAAACTCTTGCATGGGCTGACATGTACATGGGCTAGACCAATAGAAAGGGACCAAGTGGGGCTGACATTTGATTTCCTTTTTTTTTTTTTTTTTTTTTATGATTGAATGGGCATTATGGGGCATTATACCCACTACACCACTTTTGCTATAATGCCCCCTTGCTGACTAGGACGCCACGTGTCGTATAATGCCTCATGGTGGGGGCATTATAAGGTTCTACCACTACACATGGTCTTAGTTTGACCTCAACTCACCATTGCCTCCGTACATGTACAACACTCCTCCACTACCTCCATTAATTGTCTACAAGTCTCCTCGATATGCCACCGTCGACAGCTTCATTATTATAATTGTTTTTATTTTCTTTTTACATGCTAATGTAAGATGTGTTGTTGTTAACAATGTTATGGCAGTTAAAACATAATTTTAAATTATCATATGATTATTATCATTAATGATTACTGAACATGTATTTTGTTTTGATATATACATGTTTACAACATAAGATGGAGATATTTAGAAAAACGAACTGTCATCGTGCCATCCCAAAAGCGAGCCAAAGTAGCGGGTGATCGATGATGGATTTGTTTAACATTTTCTTGGTTTGAAGAAAAGTGTCCCTCTTAATAACGTCGTCCATAACTTCTGTTAAAACCCACACAAATGCCCTCGCGGCTCACGTGAGGTGCATTTTACTCTGTTTCCTTCCACTAAAAAATCAAATATCCTAAAAGCAAAATTATATGTAATACACATTAGATTTCCATTAAAAGAAGCAACACAAAGTACCCCATTAGTTCCACAAAAAAGTAATATTCAAACCTATGCTAGTTCCATTCTACAGTAAAATTTCTGGCCTAAACAAAACATCACCAACGTCCATAAAATTAAAATTTCCCAAGCTTTTGAATTTTTAAAAATATTACCACACATAACACATTAAAACAATATCTACAATGTTAGGATTATGGTTTAGTTACAATTTCTCCTGAACACGTTATTAAACACATAAACAAAACCATTTCACCTACTGGCACTCACCAACTACTCTTGACTTCCTCAAAGAGACATCTATTTAGTTTATTCAAAAAACATCGAGTAAACCATATGCATCCCTTGCTATTTTAAATAATAATGTTACAACCTGTTATACGTATTATAATAATGTAGACGATGGCTATAAAAAGGTTGTAAGCAAAACATTTAAACACACAAACACAAGTCTTGGGATTTTAAAGGGAAAGGTCTTAATATGGGAAGCCTTAGGGTGTTGAGGCATTGGCCTCAACTTATGTATGCTTTTCTTTTATTAGCCACCATCATTGTAGCCGATAAGCCTTATGGTTATAACTCTCCACAGTCTAAAGGCTGGAAATTGCCACCAGTGAAGCATACTTTGCCAAAGACGCATTACGTTTACAAGTCTCCACCACCACCAGTAAAACACACATGGCCACATCTACCTTATCTTCACAAATCTCCTCCACCGTCATATATCTACAAGTCTCCACCTCCTCCATCACATTCACCACCACCCCCGTATATATACAAGTCCCCACCCCCACCATCACCTTCCCCACCACCTCCATACGTATACAAGTCTCCACCACTCCCGTCACCTTCCCCACCACCTCCATATGCGTACAAGTCTCCACCACCCCCATCACCTTCCCCACCACCTCCATATGTGTACAAGTCTCCACCACCTCCGTCACCTTCCCCGCCACCTCCATATGTTTATAAGTCTCCACCACCCCCATCACCTTCCCCACCACCTCCATACGTTTACAAATCTCCACCACCTCCATCACCTTCCCCACCTCCTCCATATGTGTACAAGTCTCCACCACCCCCGTCACCTTCCCCACCACCTCCATATGTTTACAAATCTCCACCACCTCCATCACCTTCCCCACCTCCTCCATATGTGTACAAGTCTCCACCACCCCCGTCGCCTTCTCCCCCACCTCCATATGTGTACAAATCTCCACCGCCTCTGTCACCTTCCCCACCACCTCCATACGTGTACAAGTCACCTCCACCACCATCCCCTTCCCCACCTCCTCCATATGTGTACAAGTCACCTCCACCGCCATCCCCTTCCCCACCTCCTCCATATGTGTACAAGTCACCTCCACCACCATCGCCTTCTCCCCCACCTCCATACGTTTATAAATCTCCACCTCCACCATCACCATCTCCGCCATCTCCATATGTATACAAGTCTCCTCCCCCACCATCACCATCACCACCTCCCCCATATGTGTACAAGTCACCTCCACCACCATCACCTTCCCCACCACCTCCATACATTTACAAGTCACCTCCACCGCCGTCACCATCTCCACCACCTCCATATGTGTACAAGTCACCTCCGCCACCATCACCATCTCCGCCACCTCCATATGTGTACAAGTCACCTCCACCACCATCACCTTCCCCACCGCCTCCATATGTATACAAGTCTCCACCTCCCCCCTCACCATCTCCTCCTCCTCCTCCATATGTATACAAGTCTCCTCCCCCACCATCACCATCCCCAGCCCCGCCTTATATCTACAAGTCTCCTCCCCCACCATCTCGTGTGCCACAACATCCATACTACTACCAATCACCACATCCACGATCAAAGTCGCCCCCTCCTCCAGCTTATTACTATAAGTCTCCCCCACCACCAAGACATTATTAAAAGCACAGACTTATTCAACAAAGAAGATTGAGCCAATTTTCACTTCGCATGACCATCTAAATGTTTCTTTTCAGTCAACTTATTTGCTTTTGTCATTCATTCTTATTTAATTGTATTTGTGAGTTAATAACATCTCACCGTAAAATGATGTTTTATGTTTTACTGTTTATTTGTCTTATTCTTTCCCTGTATCAATAAAAACAGATTAATGTTAATTCTCACTTTCCTTCTTTTTCCCATAATATTCTTATTGGTTGTCTTTCCTTATCTTAGAAAACACATACATATATATATCCGAATTGAATTTTTCAAAAGAAATGTTGTATTAGTTATAACCGTATTACTAAATTTAGTATTTTATATGGAGCAACGAGATTGTTATGTATTAAACTATGATGCCTTTCAAAAAAATGTATTAAACTATGATGGGGTCCACTTTGTTTAAAGCTTACTCTACACAATTACATTATAATATTAATTTTTAACAACACTTTTTTATACCTAACCTTATACTTTCAATAATTCAAATCCACACCGTTTTGTGGGACAAATACCATACCACTAGACCAAATCATAGGTACATAATCACGTTATAAAATTTATTTATATGTAATAAAAGTTTTATGCCTTTGCTTGGAAATTACAACTTAAATACTACATTCTCTTATCTTTGTGAGTTATAATGTTTGATCAAACACACAATTTCGTAAACTTATGCATACTGTTTTATGTGTACACTAGGTGGTGATAGTGCATGTGAGCCTCTAGACCCTTTGCAAGTATAAATCAGTTTGACAGTTGCATGTAATAGATAAAAAAAAATGTCTACGCCTGTGTGGTGGTTCAAGATCGCGGCGTGTTTAGGTGCTTAACCTTTAGGGAATTCGTCTTTTCCATTGATTATGGTTTGTTTAGGGATACGTGTCACCATCGCCGCTAGTTGGTGATGTTTATAAATAATCACTTTTGATCAACCGCAAACAGAACATATGACATGTTGCTTTGTGAAACCGACTAAATCGTGCAATGTTGCTAGTCAACATGTGTACCCCATCTAAATCAACGGACGCATCCTTTTATACATCAAAGACCTGGACCCTTAGCGAATACAGATGTACAGATATAGGAGTGAAGCTAACTTGACCGGACAGTAGAGGTTGTTAAAGAATCGAGATATGCACAAAGGAACTTAGCAATCGCAAATAGAAAAATGTCTCTAAAGTCACCCATATGAGTGTTGCCTGCGGATTTACCATGATCGGTCACAATTGAGCATACCAGAAAAAAAAGTTATTTATTTAACTTGTATTTATTTCGAAAGGAAGGAAAACAATATCAATATGATTTTTTTTTTATTATTTTAAGGTTTATCTGGTTGCTTAAAGTTTGAAAGAATAACGAAAACGATCTATATATAATTTATCATATACTAATAACAGAAAAGGGGGGAAATTACTAAAATAGACGTTTCAGCAATCAAAATTAAAATTACTGAAATAGTCAAACGCCGGCTGAGCCGGCAAATTTCTGGGCAAAATACGCCAGCTAGTTAGTAGTCGATTTTGCCTAATTCTGGATTTTTTTCAAAGTTAACTCCAAAGTTCTCTCACGAAACCTTACACCAACGCTCAATAATGATTCTTTAAAGATAAAATAATGTAAAATCAATTTTCTATTAAAAGTGAGCTATAGATTTGAGTTTCCATAAAAGGGAGCAATACACAAATTACATATATAGTTCGTCTACTACCAACAAAAAAAAAAATCAAACACATCTCATTCAGAAAATTTGAAACACTTTTGCCTTTGTGGCTAGTTTTTTTTTTTTTTTTTTTTTTTTTTTTTTTGAAAAGAATTGTGGCTAGTTATATAAGAAATGTTTTATATAAAAATAAATAAACGAAACTTTAGTTGTTTAAAATTCAGATAATGTACAATGATTATTAATAAAATTACATTTTCAACAAAATTTAAATATATTTAACTAGATTGGAAAACATGCTACAACCATATGGGTTACGCGTTTAATACATAACATGACAATATAAGTTAAAGGCACTCACCAACAACTCTTTGAAATTTTAGATGTGTAACATCTTTGACTTATTAGTTTATTGCTCATAAAGTGAACACTGAGTGGGAAACCATGAAATCAATAATCATATCCAACTCGCAGTAATAAAAAAATATTGTGACAGCTTGTAATATTTAATAAAAAAATGTACACCATTTCTATAAATAGGGTTCATCAAACCATTTAAACACAAAAACAACATTTAGTCTTGTAAAGAAGAGGGTGTCTTAATTAGCATGAGAAGTCATGGGGTGTTGAGGCATAGGCCTCAGCATGTATATGCTTTTGTTTTCTTGTTGGTTGCTACTCTTGTCATTGCTGACAAACCTTATGGTTATGAACCTCAACACTCTTATGGTTCGAAATGGCCGCAACCGTTGAAACATAATTTTCCCAAGTCGCCTTATGTTTACAAGTCTTCACCGACGGTGAAGCACACATGGCCGCATCTACCTTATCTTTATAAATCTCCTTCTCATTCGTATATCTACAAGTCTCCACCACCTCCTTATGTTTACAAGTCTCCGCCACCACCATCGCATTCACCACCGCTGTCCTATGTGTATAAATCTCCACCGCCACCAGCACATTCACCACCACCTTCCTACATGTATAAGTCTCCACCACCGCCATCACCGTCACCACCACCTCCGTATGTGTACAAGTCTCCACCCCCTCCATCGCCATCCCCACCACCATATGGCTACAAGTCTCCACCACCACCATCACCTTCCCCACCACCTCCGTATGTCTATAAGTCTCCACCACCACCATCCCTTGCATCCCTTGCTATTTTAAATAATAATTTTACAACCTGTTATATGTATTATAATAATGTAGACTATTGCTATAAAAAGGTTGTAAGCAAAACATTTTAACACACAAACACAAGTCTTCGGATTTTAAAGGGAAAGGTTTTAATATGGGAAGCCTTAGGGAGTTGAGGAATTGGCCCAGTGGCGGACCCAAGAATTTTTCTATAGGGGAGCGAAACATTTTTAAAAATTTTAGACCCCTAGGTATATAAGTAAAAAAATCGGTTCGTATCAGGTCGGTTCGGGTCGGGTCATGTAAAACAAAAGAAATTGCGCCATAACGTCTCTACTCATGGTTCCTATCACAAACAAATTGATGCATAAGTTCATCGCTCCATAACATAATGTTTCAATTTTAATTTTCAACCCTAGAAATCGTGTGTAATCACCCTAAAAATCATCTAAACAACATAATCACCCTAAAAATCATCTAAACAACATAATCACCCTAAAAATCATCTAAACAACCATAAACAACGTCAAAACACATGAAATTTCAAACATATTTAAGAATTTTGTTACCCTTTGGTGTCGGACGGCGGTGGTTCACAGCTGCTGATGACGTGTTGTTGTCGTTACTGTTATGTTCGATGATCGCTGGTAGAAGACGACACAAGAGAGGGAGGGCGGGAGGAATTCTAAGGGACTATTGAGCTTATTTTAATTATTATAGTTTGAACTTAGCTTGAGTTTGGTTAATGGGCTAGTAATTAGTGGGCTAATTATGTTTAATGAAATATTGGGTTAAGGTATTGGGTATTTGGGTTAAGTTGGGTAGTATAAGTTTATATAATTTAGGTAGTTTTTTAATTAGAGTTTACTAAAAAAAATTAAAAATATAAATCGAAAACATTTTTTACCTAAGGTGTGTGGACAAAAAATTCCAAGGGGTGCGGATGAAAAAATTAAAGGGGTACGGACGAAAAAATCCAAGAGGTGCAGACGGGATTATCAACGGAAAATAGCAATAAAATTTTTTTTCCCGGGGGTGCGCCCGCCCACCTTGGACTACATGTAAGTCCGCCCCTGCATTGGCCTCAACTTATGTATGCTTTTGTTTTGTTAGCCGTCATCGTGGTAGCCGATAAGTCGTATGGTTATAACTCTCCACAGTCTAAAGGCTGGAAATTGCCACCGGTGAAGCATACTTTGTCAAAGATGCATTACGTTTACAAGTCTCCACCACCACCGGTAAAACACACATGGCCACATCTACCTTATCTTCACAAATCTCCTCCACCATCTCCATATGTCTACAAGTCTCCACCTCCTCCATCACCATCCCCACCTCCTCCATACATATACAAGTCTCCTCCACCACCATCACCTTCCCCACCACCTCCATACGTGTACAAATCACCACCTCTATATGTGTACAAATCACCACCACCTTCCCCGCCACCACCATACGTTTATAAGTCTCCACCACCCCCATCACCTTCCCCACCACCTCCATATGTCTATAAGTCTCCACGACCTCCATCACCTTCCCCACCACCTCCATACGTGTACAAGTCACCTCCACCTCCTTCACCTTCTCCACCACCTCCATACGTGTACAAGTCACCTCCACCACCATCCCCTTCGCCACCTCCTCCATATGTGTACAAGTCACCTCCACCCCCATCGCCTTCTCCACCACCTCCATATGTATACAAGTCTCCTCCCCCACCATCACCATCACCACCACCTCCTTATGTCTACAAGTCTCCACCACCACCCTTACCTTCCCCACCACCTCCTTACATTTATAAGTCTCCACCGCCACCCTCACCGTCTCCACCACCTCCATACGTTTACAAGTCTCCACCACCTCCATCACATTCTCCACCTCCCCCATATGTGTACAAGTCACCTCCACCACCATCACCTTCCCCACCTCCTCCATACATTTATAAGTCTCCACCACTACCCTCACCAACTCCACCACCTCAATACGTTTACAAGTCTCCACCAACCCCATCATATTCTCCACCTCCCCCATATGTGTACAAGTCACCTCCACCTCCTCCATATATTTACAAGTCACCTCCACCTCCTCCATATATTTACAAGTCACCTCCACCACCTCCATATATTTACAAGTCATCTCCACCACCTCCATATGTGTATAAGTCACCTCCGCCACCATCACCATCTCCACCACCTCCATATGTTTACAAGTCACCTCCACCACCATTACCATCACCATCTCCACCACCTCCATATGTTTACAAGTCACCTCCACCACCATCACTATCTCCACCACCTCCATATGTATACAACTCTCCACCTCCCCCCTCACTATCCCCACCCCTGCCTTATATCTACAAGTCTCCTCCCCTACCATTTCATGTACCACAACATCCATACTACTACCAATCACCACATCCACGATCAAAGTCGCCCCCTCCTCCAGCTTATTACTATAAGTCTCCCCCACCACCAAGACATTATTAAAAGCACAGACTTATTCAACAAAGAAGATTAAGCCAATTTTCACTTAGCGTGATGATATAAATGTTTCTTTTCGGTCAACTTATTTGCTTTTGTCATCCATTCTTATTTAATTGTATATGTGAGTTAATAACATCTCACGGTGAAATGATGTTTTATGTTTTACCGTGTGTTTGTCTTATTCTTTCCCTTTATCAATATAAAGAGATTATTGCTAATTCTCACTTTCCTTCTTAAGGGGTATGGTCCAAAATCTCGCACCAACGCGAGTGACCATCACCCGGCTTATTATCCTGATCAACAAAGAACTTGCTTCAGTTCGTGTGGCACACGCGAACACGTTTGCTTTACCTCTCAGTGAAAGATGAGAATTTCACCTTTTATATGAAATGGTTGTTTTCGTCAACATACACGGGATGCGGTGCTACATTCACTTTCTGTCAAACACATGTCCATGTTGCGGTCCAGCGCGGGCACACGCGGGACAACAACGGAGCGATATACAAATGTGTTGGCCTATATTTACGCAGATTACCGCACATAACGGAGATACGCAAGACCACGTCCTATTGTTATACAAGTGGAACTGTCACTTTGACTTATGTGACCAACCAGCAAGTGGCATGCCTAGGCACTGACAACGACGGTCAGCTAATCGCCCAATGCGCAGCTGCCCA
Organism: Helianthus annuus; assembly: GCF_002127325.2. Lineage (NCBI taxonomy): Eukaryota > Viridiplantae > Streptophyta > Magnoliopsida > Asterales > Asteraceae > Helianthus > Helianthus annuus. The sequence goes on from NC_035439.2 coordinate 127,983,282, forward strand.
GCCAACATGCATAAAAGCTGATGGACAGACTGACAACCCCAGCAGGCCACGTGGCGGGTGTTTCGTCGTGCAATTGCTACATCAGGACACATGGCAACACCTCCGCGTGCGCCCAACATTCCCGTGACCTGCGCTCCTGTCAGGTCTACGAAAAGCCACTAGTTGTCAGTCGGGCACAAGGCCCATCAAGCGGCCCATTGGCTTTCCTCCACTCTTCGGCATAAATACCCATCTCGAACCAGTTTTGAGGAAATGCTAATATGCTCTCTCACAATTACTACTTAAATACTTATCTTGATTCCAAAGCAAATACTTATTCTCACGCTGGAGGGTGGTAATAAGGAGCAACCCCTACCTCATTCTCTTTGTTGCGAGTCACGGTGTGTTTCACTGTGCAGGTGACAGATTAGAAGACGACCCAACCATCGATCAAGGAAAGAAGTGATTAACCCTACTTGACGAGACTCGGCCCGTGGACTAACCTCTCGGTTAACCACTGTTTCATCATTGGCGCCCACCGCTATCTCTATTAGCACTTTACTCTCTTCTTTTCCACGATCATATCTGATCAATGAAATCTTACCAACATGGGGGACCTTTTCTCCCACCAAGCGTCGGACAAACGGGTAATACTCCCCCTAGTCAGCCTATAGGCTATATCGGCACCTCTTCGCAAATGGGAAACGTCTCGGCGAATATGCCAGATATTTCCCATTTTGCACCCATTTTACCACCAGGGGTCGATCTCCACTCCTAGTTTCTACAATAAAAATCTGCCTTAAACACAACCTATGCACATGCCTACGCGGACATGTAGCACTAGCACCATTTACACTTGCGCCCAGTACTTTTCAATACGAGGCGCTACCTACACAACACCCTGCGTCTAGGTACAGGCGCGAGCAGCATGGTAACTCGTATATGAGTCTCCATACATTAAACGAAGGGGATTCCACCTATGGATCCCGGGCCAAGGCCTCTGCGCACCAAAGGCTAGGGCCACCCGGGCAACAACGACGAGAATCAATCACTCGACGAGGGTCCAGTATACAAAGCCGTCTTGGGCCGCACCCCAATGACGACTTACACGACAGAACCGACCCTAAAGATGCATTGCAAAATACATCGATTATCTTGTATAGTTTGTTCGCATTTTAGTTAATTTTAGTTTAATTTTAGTTAGATTATTTGTATATTTGATTTGTTTGTGTTTCGCAGGTATTGGTGAATTAAAGTGGTTGAAATGAGGCAGAAAACGAGCTAAAAGTTCTAAATCCAAATGCGGTTCGTAAACGAATGACTTAAAGATGAAAAGTAATAAAAAAATTGTGAAGTTGGGGTTTGCCGCGCGTCGCGACACAGTTTGTGATGATGTCCGCGGGTCGCCAGGGAGTCCAGTTGACTCGTTGGAAATCTTGATGCGCCATGGGCCGCGGAACCATACAGCAAGTGAATAGTGGGCCGCCCAAAACAAAGGAATAAACTTGATCAAAAAAAATTCCAACCATGCATTGTTTCGAGATCTAGGTGGTTGAAATGAGGCAGAAAACGAGCTAAAAGTTCTAAATCCAAATGCGGTTCGTAAACGAATGACTTAAAGATGAAAAGTAATAAAAAAATTGTGAAGTTGGGGTTTGCCGCGCGTCGCGACACAGTTTGTGATGATGTCCGCGGGTCGCCAGGGAGTCCAGTTGACTCGTTGGAAATCTTGATGCGCCATGGGCCGCGGAACCATACAGCAAGTGAATAGTGGGCCGCCCAAAACAAAGGAATAAACTTGATCAAAAAAAATTCCAACCATGCATTGTTTCGAGATCTAGGTGGGGGAATTGGTTTGTTTCTTTTGGGCTTTGGAATCAAATTATTGGGTATTGAAAATTAAAACCCTAATGGGGGGCATATAAGTGAACGTGAAGGTCAGACGAAAGAGGGTGTGGACTCCTAATTAAAAAACATAAAAAGGCATTTGGCAATTATTCTTTTTTTGGGAGGAATTCAATTCCCTATTATTTTCGAAAACAACAACATTGGCGGCAGAACGCATTAGGCACATTATTTGAGAGGATTATTCATATATTTTTCGACAACAGAAGGCAGTTGGTGATTCCTAGTTATTTTCGACAACAGTTGGTGTCGCACACAGAAGAAAAGTTAAGAGGAGGTTGTTTTGGCGCAAGAAAAAGAAAGAAAAGAAATATTCGATTCGTGGTTGGAGCATTACGGGTTCGATATTACTCTTATTTTTCTAATCTTTTTCATTGAAACCATGTCTTGTTTGATTTTCACAACTGAGTTTGTTATGTTTTTGATGAATACGAGTAGCTAAATTTCCAAACTACTTAGGTTGAGATGAACTAGATGTTTGTGACGTTGTTTTGACTCGGTTTGGTATTTTCTGCGATTTACATAACTTTATCTTGAACTTGATCTTGATATTGCATGTTTAAGTGTTGGTTATGATTGTTGATTGATAAATCTAGCGGTTTAGGCACGTAGAAATGTAACCTAGACTTAGGGTTTAATTTGAATCGGTTAATCTTAGGGTTTTCGGTTTGAATATTGAGTTTAGAAATAAACCAAGTTAATCAATAGTTAAAATCAATAACTAAAACTTGCATCCTCATATTTTGACTCGAGAGACGATTTAGGTGTGCTAGGTTATTAGCTAATCGTTGTTGGGTAGATTGGGTGACCGATAGCTTGGGCTCATTTATTTCATCGCGTTTAGGGTTTCCTAGGATTTCAATTATCAAGGTTGGGTTTGCTTCGTGAATATAGGGTTTTGGGGGTAATTTAGCTTTCATTATTTAATATTCGTGGGATTTGGTATCGATAGGTCGAGCCGGTTCATTCTAGCACTTCGCATTTCATCCCTATCTTTCGGTTGATCATCTCTAGCGGGAGGTTATTCAGGTAGATTAGGATATTTAGCCATTACCATAGTCAAGATAGCGTTGCATGATTCTAGGGATTCGACACCTAGGTAGTCCTTTGTCATCATATTTGACCTACACTTTGCTTCCGAGTTCGTTTGCATATTGCGTTGCTACTCTTGTTTACCATTTTTATAACCAATTAGGCTATTAGATAATTATCCAAATCAAACTTAAAACTGACTTTGTATTCGATAACGGTTTAGTATCTAGGGTTTGCACATTGTGTCCACGGATTGATATCCGGTCTTGCCATCTACACTACATTGCGACCGGTGCACTTGCCGATTGTGTGTGGTTTAGTTTGCGATTCCATTTTAAAACTTGTCCGAATTTAATATATACATTTTCACACATTAAGCAAAAGGCACCTAAAGGCAATGAAAATCTAAGAAAGCAAGTAAACAACTAGATAGACGACTCGGGTTGTTGTAGTATAGTTGTAAGTTTTTGGCACCGTTGCCGGGGACACTGGCACTTTAGAGAACAACTCGAGTCGTCTATCTAGTTGTTTACTTGCTTTCTTAGATTTTCATTGCCTTTGGGTGCCTTTTGCTTGCAATTTGTGCCTTTTGGGTTAGATTTGCTTTAGTATTTAGATTAGTAGTCTCACCATTGTATGCGCCATACTCGCTCACTGGGGCCACCTTCGTTTGTTGCTTCGTCTAAGCCCGAGCGAGATTTCCACGAGCGCCTTTGCACCTTCCGAGCTAGTTAGGTACACATTCCATCTTCTGCTTTTACTATGGGTGATGCTGATCCCCCAGCTAGGAAAGTCGTCGCAGACTACGCCCGACCGAATGCAGCCAATGCTCGATCCAGCATTACCCGACCTGCTATCGGAGTTAATAGCTGGCAGATTTCGCCTCAGATCATCACGATGGTTACGAACACCATCCAGTTCCATGGGTTACCTTGTGAGGACCCGAATGTCCATCTTTCTTGTTTTTCAGCTATCTGCGATACGTTTCAGGCGCAAGGAGTCAACGAAGACGCCTGCAAGTTGTGCCTATTCCCATTCCCACTCGCCGATCGAGCCCATGCTTGGTTGGAATCTCTTCCTGCGGGATATATCACCACTTGGGCTGGGATGCAAGATAAGTTCTTAGGAAAATATTTCCCCCCTGCTAAAACTGCTCGTTTGCGGAGGATGATTCAGGAGTTCCGTCAAAAGGAGGGAGAGTCATTCTACGAGACATGGGAGCGTTTCAAGGAGTTGTTGGTCAAGTGTCCTCATCACGGATTCGAGGATTGGGCTTTAGTTGAGAATTTCTATCATGGAGTGACGCCCACCACGAGGAATATGCTGAACCCTACTACTGGTGGCAATCTGATGACCGCCAAAACACCAGAGGAGTGCACTGAGATGTTTGAGGACATAGCGATGAGTAGTTATGAGTTTCCTGATTCTAGAGATTCGTCCACTACACAGAGAGGCATCCACTACACGGAGAGGCGTGCATAAACTTGACGAAACGGATGAATGAGATGCAGTCGAAGAAGAAACAGGTGTGCGAGATATGCACTGGGAAGCATGACGCGGCCGCGTGTCCTATGCCCCTGCGGAGTCGCCAGAGCAGGTAGAGTTTGTGAGTAATCACAATCAGAACAATTTTGGTGATCGTTACAATTCGAATTGGAAGAACCACCCAAAGTTCAGTTGGAAGAACAGCAAACCACCAAGGTTTCGGCTGCGTCAGAGTTTGTTTCAGGGCGCAGGAACAGGAGCAGGAGCGAGTTCGGGTACGAAGAACCCGACAATAGAGGAGATGCTGATGCAGAACCAGGAGACGTTAGCTAAGCAGACACAGTTGCTTACACAGTTCATCACTCGCAAGGATACTCGACATCAGGAGACACAGTCGAGGTTCATGGAGTACGAGACTTTCATGAAGAGTCAGAACATGATGCTGTAGAACCGGGAGAGGACAGCAGGTTCGCTGGCCGACCAGCTGAACCAGAGACCTCAGGGTGGTCTCCCTAGTAGCACTGTTGGGAATCCGAATGCTACTGCAAAGGCTGTTACTACGAGGAGTGGGCGAGGAGCTATTGAGGTCGAGCCGGTAGATGATGAGGAACCGGTCGACAAGGAGATTGAGATGGAGACCCCTGCTGGTAAGGTGCACGAGAGGCTGCGCCCAGCAAGTACAGCACAATCCAGCGGGTCTTCAGGAGAGAAGAAGGAGGCAGAGAAGGAGCCGACGAGGGTGTATAAGCCAACACCCCTTACCCAGGTCGGTTAGTGAAGGGTAAGGACGCAGAGCAGTACAACAAGTTCCTCGAGATGTTGAAGAAGCTGCACGTGAACATCTCGTTCGTAGAGGCCCTATCAAAGATGCCAAAGTACGCGAAGTTTATCAAGGACCTGCTCACAAACAAGATGAAGTTGGAGGATCTTGCGACTGTTACATTGAGCGAGGAGTGTTCTGCCGTCTTGCAGAACAAGCTACCGAAGAAGGTGTCTGATCCTGGTAGCTTCACGATTCCGTGTTTGATCGGAAATCTCTCCGTCAGCAATGCGCTGGCAGACTTAGGGGCTAGCATAAATCTTATGCCGTATTCCATCTTTGCTAAGCTCAATCTAGGCAAGCCGTCTCCTACGCGCATGAGTCTTCAGTTGGCCGATCGATCAGTGAAGTTTCCGAGGGGTGTTGTAGAGAATATGCTAGTGAAGGTCGACAAATTCGTATTTCCAGTTGATTTCATCATCCTTGACATGGACGAGGACTCTGAGGTCCCGCTGATTTTAGGTCGTCCATTCCTTGCCATTGCATGAGCACGCATTGACGTGCACGACGGCAAGTTGACTCTTCGAGTTGATGAGGATGAGGTCACATTCGACATTCAGCGTTCCATGAGGCATACCCAACAGCATGATGACACTCTATACTTTATCGATACTCTTATGTCACATGTGGGTAGCCTTCTCAGCGATATTTGCGGGAGAGATGCGTCTGATATGCAGGTTGCGAGTGTGGATGATCAGGGGAGTGGGGTCACTAAGTTGGATGTTGAGCAGGACCCTCTGTCGTAGGCTACCGAGCCTTCTCCTAGATTTGAGGTGTTTGAGGTCATCGAGGAAGAGGAGATTCCGAAGGAGAGACCGTCTGTTGAGGTACCCCTACCCATAGAGTTGAAGGAGTTGCCGTCTCATCTGGAGTATGCATTCTTAGGTGAGGGATCTCAATTACCCGTCATTATTTCTGCTGGATTGACAGAGGAGGAGAAGAAGAGGCTCATGAGTTTCCTGAGAGATCATAGGCAGGAGATTGCATGGAAGCTGATGGACATCAAGGGTATTAACCCATCGTTTTGCACGCACAAGATCTTGATGGAAGAGGAGTTCAAGTCGGTGGTTCAGCCTCAGAGAAGGCTAAACCCTAATATGCAGGACGTCGTGAAGAAAGAGGTGATTAAGTTGCTGGATAGAGGACGGATTTATCCGATTTTAGACTCTGCATGGGTGAGTCCCGTCCAGGTGGTCCCCAAGAAGGGGGGTATGACAGTGGTCATCAACGATAAAAATGAGTTGATACCCACCCGGACCGTCACCGGTTAGCGAGTTTGCATAGATTATCGCAGACTCAATGATGCCACGCGCAAGGATCACTTTCCTTTGCTGTTCATTGATCAGATGCTTGAGCGATTGTCAGGACAGCAATTCTATTGCTTTCTCGATGGATTCTCAGGGTTATTTCCAGATCCCTATTGCACCAGAGGATTAGGAAAAGACCACCTTTACATGCCCCTTTGGCACCTTCGCGTATCGACGCATGCCATTTGGGTTGTGTAACGCTCCAGCCACATTTCAGCACTGTATGGTGGCGATCTTTGATGAGTTGGTCGAGGACTCCATGGAGGTGTTTATGGATGACTTTTTTGTGTTTGGGAGTTCCTTCGATCACTGCCTGCGTAATCTCGAGCGTGTGCTTACTCGATGTGAGGAGACGAACCTGATGCTTAACTGGGAAAAGTGTCATTTCATGATTCGAGAGGGGATTGTGCTAGGGCACAAGATTTCACAGGCGAGGCTTGAGGTTGATCAAGCCAAAGTTGATGTTATTTCCAAGCTCCCGCCGCCTACTTGTGTGAAATCGATTAGGAGTTTCTTGGGTCATGCGGGATTCTACCGCCATTTCATTCGCGACTTCTCGAAGATTGCTCGCTCGATGACCCAGCTGCTAGAGAAGGATAGGTCGTTCGTGTTTGATGATGAGTGCTTGAAGGCCTTTGAGTTGATTAGGGAGAGGTTAGTGAGCGCTCCCATCCTGATTGTTCCCGATTGGAGCCTCCCTTTCGAGATCATGTGCGATTGATGTGCGTTAGGTGCGATATATTTTAGGTGTATATTTTAAGCCCTTTTTACACTTTTTTAGCCAAGTTTTAAATTTATAAAACACGATATTTAACACTAAACACACATATGGGCAAGTGCACCCATCGTGAGCGTAGTATAGTGTTGGTAAGATACCGAGGTCGTCCAAGGACACAAGAGCTTTTAGTACCGGTTTATCCTCAACGTCTAATCAAATCAAAATGTTAGAAAAAGGTTTTTAAACTAAAAATAAAACTAACTAAAATGCTGAAAATAAAAATAAAAATAAAAACAGATAGACAAGATGAATCACTTGGATCCGACTCGTGTGTAGTGTAACCTTTGATTATTTTCGCACTTTTGCCCTTGTTTAAGAGATTATCTTAGTTATTGTAGTAGGCCCCTCTTTTCAAGGTGACGTTACCCTCAACCCAGTAGTTTGAGTCAGCAAGGATACAATCCTAAAGGGTCGGATTATTGAAAGATAATTAATTAAGTTATTAATGCAATGTGATAGGCCCTCTTTTGAAGGTGACGTTACCCTCGGCTAAGTAGTCTGAGTCATAGGTCGTTCGTGTTTGATGATGAGTGCTTGAAGGCCTTTGAGTTGATTAGGGAGAGGTTAGTGAGTGCTCCCATCCTGATTGCTCCCGATTGGAGCCTCCCTTTCGAGATCATGTGCGATTTATGCACGTTAGGTGCGATATATTTTAGGTGTATATTTTAAGCCCTTTTACACTTTTTAGCCAAGTTTTAAATTTATAAAACACGATATTTACTAACACTAAACACACATATGGGCAAGTGCACCCATCGTGAGCGTAGTATAGTGTTGGTAAGATACCGAGGTCGTCCAAGGACACAAGAGCTTTTAGTACCGGTTTATCCTCAACGTCTAATCAAATCAAAATGTTAGAAAAAGGATTTTAAACTAAAAATATAACTAACTAAAATGCTGAAAATAAAAATAAAAATAAAAACAGATAGACAAGATGAATCACTTGGATCTGACTCGTGTATAGTGTAACCTTTGATTATTTTCGCACTTTTGCACTTGTTTAAGAGATTATCTTAGTTATTGTAGTAGGCCCCTCTTTTGAAGGTGACGTTACCCTCAACCCAGTAGTTTGAGTCAGCAAGGATACAATCCTAAAGGGTCGGATTATTGAAAGATAATTAATTAAGTTATTAATGCATAATGTGGTAGGCCCCTCTTTTGAAGGTGATGTTACCCTCGGCTAAGTAGTCTGAGTCAGCAGGGATACAGTCCTAAGTAGCCGGGTTAAAGTTTTAATAGTAGTTTAACTTATGAGGGGATCAAAGAGTTTGGACCCCCGCCATCCAATACCAGTGGGTATTGAAGGAGGTCCTACTAAAACTGACCCAGGTCCTTTGCAGGATCTATACACTGAACAATGGCAAGACTCTTACCAAACCGTTCCCTTAACCCCTGATGCGCGTAAGTGTGTGTATGTTTTAGATATATATTTTAAGCCCTTTTTACACTTTTTAGCCAAGTTTTAAATTTATAAAACACGATATTTACTAACACTAAACATACATATGGGCAAGTGCACCCATCGTGGACGTAGTATGGTGTTGGTAAGATACCAAGGTCGTCCAAGGACACAAGAGCTTTTAGTACCGGTTTATCCTCAACGTCTAATCAATCAAAATGTTAGAAAAAGGTTTTTTAAACTAAGAAAATAAAACTAACTAAAATGCTGAAAAATAAAATAAAAATAAAACAGATTGACAAGATGAATCACTTGGATCCGACTCATGTGTAGTGTAACCTTTGATTATTTTTGCACTTTTGCACTTGTTTAAGAGATTATCTTAGTTATTGTAGTAGGCCCCTCTTTTGAAGGCGACGTTACCCTCAACCCAGTAGTTTGAGTCAGCAAGGATACAATCCTAAAGGATCGGATTATTGAAAGATAATTAATTAAGTTATTAATGCATAATGTGGTAGGCCCCTCTTTTGAAGGCGACGTTACCCTCGGCTAAGTAGTCTAAGTCAGCAGGGATACAGTCCTAAGTAGCCGGGTTAAAGTTTTAATAGTAGTTTAACTTATGAGGGGGTCAAAGAGTTTGGACCCCCGCCATCCAATACCTTTGGGTATTGAAGGAGGTCCTACTAAATTTAACCCAGGTCCTTTGCAGGATCTATACACTGAACAATGGCAAGACTCTTACCAAACCGTTCCTTTAACCCCCGACCAGGTAGCCAACATACCTCCATATAGACCGTGGAGATATGAATGGTGAAAATCTTTTATTTTATATAGACAGTTAAATAATGCCAAGACACCACGGACAAACGATAAGGAAGAATCACCTTCAACATAAGAAACTAGGAATTAAAGTCATTAATACAAAACCAATTAAAAAGTGCAAAAGATTAAAAATAAAAAGTATTACACTAAACACTTGTCTTCACCAAGTGAATGTAAGAGACTTAGGCAAACATGGCCTTTGATTGTCAAGAACTCTTACGATCAATCTTGGATCCCGAGACGACTCACACACTCTATGATGGACAATGGATGATGGTGGTGGATGATGGTATTGTGATGGTGGTGGGTGGTGGGTGAAGTGTGAGAGAGATGGTGTGCCAAGGGATGAGTTGCAAGAGCTCCAAACACTCCTATTTATAGGCTGAACAGAAGCTCGGACACGGCCCCGTGCCCGCTGGGCACGGCCCCCTGTCCATCCGCGTCTCTCTCTTCATTAATTGCAATTCGCAATTGCAATAAATGCGTCTGCAGGAAGTTGACCACGCCCCCATGTCCGCTGGGCATGGCCCCGTGGTGGGCAACAGAAGCTTCTATGAGTTTGTCTTTTCTGCTGCGACTTGGGCACGGCCCCGTGTTCACTGAGCACGGGGCGTGTTCAGCCTTCTGTCTTCTTTGTTTTGCTTGGGAAGATGCTGTCGGGAGGTCGGGCATGCCACTTTTGTTCCTTTTCTTGCATTTATGTTAGATTTAGCTGTCTTTTTGCTTCTTTTGTTCATTTGAGCTCATTTAATCCTGTAAATACAAAAGGAAGACAAAAGCATACTTTTTCTAACATTAGTACTAAAATAGGGTTAGTTTTATGCCACAATTGATGTAATTTATATGTTGCTTTTTGTGCACATCAAATACCCCCACACTTGAATCTTTGCTTGTCCTCAAGCAAAACTCTTTATTACGTGGCTTACACACCCAAATGGAATGGGTAGAAGAGAAGGTTTTTGGGCTTGTCATAGAGTGTCGGGATTTCCAAGATTCTTTATTTAGGTTTTATTTTTATTTATTTATAATCCTATTCGTCATGATTTATTAAAAACGTTTCATAAGATAAATTACTTATTAGGGCATAACATGCCTTTTTTTTTTAAAAATTCCATTTATATACAAGTTCACATACCTCACGGGGGATCACTCAACACTCGGCCGAAGGTGTATTTTTTTTAGTGAATCACTCGAGAGCGGCATGGAACTTACTCCTACCATAGGCTTGCCAAGCAATCAATCCTCCTCCTTTTTAACTATATACCTTTGTAAATATCAAAAGGACTTTTTGGGTGAAGGGTTAGGCTTGGGCTAAAGATGGGTGGTTGGGTTAGTGGTTAGTAAAAGGGCGAAAAGCGTAACAAACGTCGGTTTTTTGAAAGACTTTTTATTTTTCACATTTTTATTTCATTTTGATGAACCATTTGTTTCAAACAAATTTATTTTTGATGGACTTGTTTGTTTATTTGGTTTCATCAAGATACATATTTTTTTTCAAGTCATAAGAAAACCGAACGTTGTTACTAATAGAAAGGGGTAAAAAAGGTTTAGGTGGGTAAAAAGGGTGATTTGTTTTGGGTTAAGAAATGAAAAGGTTTAGGCTTAAGGGGGTTAACTAGGGGGATTTGGGGTAGGTGGTAAAAAAAATGAAAAATAATGGTGTAGAAAGAAAAAGGGGTTAGTCCTAATTCCTCCATCATTTACTTAATTGGGTTTAAGTTGGTAAGGACCGGGAATGTATTATCGTGGCAAGTTCTAGAGTCGTACGAACCAAGCGGCTATTCACACAAGAAACGAAAAATGAGCATTTAGTGTAAAGATATGTATTTGTTTGCTCAATAAAGGCTCAAAACTCACTTTTGTGGGAATGGGTTTTTATGTTATCAATTATATATAATCAAATTTTAACTAAGCTTGTCATGCCGTTTCATAATTTTCTTATGTTGGTTCTTTTTATCACGACGCTATCGGTTGTAAATTTGTAAAAATATAACCTTATTAGAACTTTGAATTCCCAAATTAAACTTGGACAAGTAAAAAAAATGAAAATTTTTGAAAAAAATTTGGGGTGATTAGCGGTTCCAATAGAGTTTTGTGTAAGGCTTGTTATTAGGACTTGCAAGATTCAAGGTTTTAGCATCCCCCCACACTTAAATTACACATTGTCCTCAATGTGTCCCAAAAATAAGTTTTTAGGTTGATTGGATGTGTAAAAGGGTGTTAAAAGCAAAAATTTATGTTACTGGCACTCTGGACATGGCCTCGTGTCGGGTGGACACGACCCCGTGTTCAACTGCCAGTAACGAAAACTTACAGAAATTAAACAAACAGCAGAAATTAAACAAACAGCAGGTCTGGGAGGTGGGCACGGGGGCGTGTTGGCCGGACACGACCCCGTGTGGACAGTCTGCAAGGTTGAAAAACAGGTTTCTTTCTCCGGTTTTCCTGCCCTGGCTTTAGTAGTACTAATGTTTAGCACTCTAAGCCTCGTACGTACCTGTTTTATCAATAAATACCACACCAAACAATACCAAACGTCCTAGATTACCAAGTTAAGCATCCAAACCATCAAGTTAAAGATAAAAACAAAAGCAGAAAATAAAAATAAGTTAGGGAAAGTAAATTGTTCAACACATCGGCACGCAGGCCGGAAATTGTTCGATAGAAAGGGAATTTAACCTGTAGGATCACCAACTAGCCGCTCCTACTTCTACTCCACCCGCCTAGTCCATGTCTTCATCACCGTCGTCAACTCCTCACCCATGCCCCACCATGTACTCCCAGATGCTTCCGATGTCATCTTGGATATCGGAGATGTTTCTTTCAATGGCTCCGACCCGGTGGTATGTGTTGTTGGCGAGGTTGTAGGTGTTCCTGGTGCACATAAGGTTTACCTGCAAAAGATCATGTAAACTCTGAAAGTTAGGAAAACCACCTCCTTGTGAGGAGGACGGTCTCGGTTCACCGTGGGGTTGGTACTGGTATTGGGGAGGTGGAGCATGAAGGACTAGCGCCTCCTGCGGGTTCCATGCATGACCTTGCATCCTCTGAAAGCTTACCGACCCGTCTTCCGCCTCATAGATTAGGTTCATGGAGCGACAAATGTGTACATCGACCCGTCCTGACCATGGGCTCCTTTCGAAAGATCTAGGTATGTTCGCGAAGTGCATGAAGAGGCGGTACACCCATCCCCCGAAGAAAATAGGGGTTAGTGCATGAGCAAGCCGGTTCAGATGCATGTTCCGGAGTAGGAGAAATGGAACATCGAGGGGTCTTCGGGTGTGAATGCAGTGAAGGACTACCAAATCTCTCAACCCAACAACGCCGCTGCTGTCATGTCTTTGACTAAGAGAGTAAGAGAGGAGCCTATGAATATAGCGATAAAGCGGGTCCCTCAGCTTAGTGCTCTTAGTGCTGCTCGGATTGTAGAACCCATCACCAATCTGAGCCCATGTGGCTTGGCGTTCGTTTTCATCCAACTCTCGCATTCCTCCGGTGTTTTCTTCACTTCCCGAATCCTCCTCCGTATACAGCCCAACTATTGCCCTGAATTGTGCCATAGAGATCGAGTACCTAGTTCCACCACACCGAAATGCAACCCCATTATTGTCGAAAGGGTCGCACCTCAAATTGAAAGTGAAGGTGCTGTAGAACTCCATAGTGCACTCGTGTACCGATCGAAGTCGAGTGGTTAGGGCAACCCTTAGTGGGCCGGTAACGAGGTTGTTAAACCGATCAAGTTGGTTCACCATGGCTAAAAGGTCCGTGCATGCTTGTCTTGGGTATTCTTCGGGTCTTGTTTGAAGCGTGTCATATCTGGCCCTAGCATCGAGCTCATTTGCGTTGAATCTTGTGATCTTCTTTGACATCTGCAAGAATACACCAAAAATTAGCACGAAACAATGAGATTTTCGGAAAAAACTACAAACAGTGGGCTGGACACGGCCCCGTGCTCAGCGGGCACGACCCCGTGTCCAGGCGTCTGTTACTCAAAAATTCCATTTTTCAACCCGGTCCCGAAAATCTGAAAACTTTTGGCTAAGTAAGTACGGTTTCCCCCAAAATGAAACCCCAAGTGCCGTTTTTCCCAAAACAAACTGTTTACCCCTTCAATTTTATCTTTTTCGGTTAAAAAACAAGGGTTTGGGGTTTTAGTGAGAAATCGGGCAAATCTATCAACAATACAAGTGGGTTTACTTCCCATAACACTAATCTAAACTAATGCTAACAGATTTAAGCAAAAATTTGAGGTTTGATCCGGATGAACTTCAAGAACCCTAGATTTTTCCCCAAATTTTTGATGTTTTAACTACATGCAAGTAAATAATCTAACTACTAATGATGATAGAATCATACCTTGATGTTGTTAGAATGAGAGGAGACGTCGAAAATCTGCGGAAAATCGCCTAGACCAGAGCGTTTTTCGGCGAAACGGGGCGTGTGGAATGATGTAACTGATATGAAAAAGGGGTTTTATCCCGACAGTTGCGTGGACACGGCCCTGTGTCCAGCGGACACGGCCCCGTGCCGAGCAAAGTTTTGAAAATTTTTTTATAGTGCTCGTGTGAGTTCCCTGTTTTCCTAAAAACTTGGTTAGAAGACTTACCGGTTTCGATGTTTACCCACTTGTTCATAACATACCAGGTATGATGTTGATGCCTTTACTCGTCGGCCGTTTGAAGCGAGATCTCTTCCTCCTTATCCTCAATGGATCCTTGATAGAGTTTCAGTCGTTGGCCATTGACTTTGAATGGAATTCCATTCCGAGATTTAATTTCTACTGCACCGTGAGGAAAAATATGGGTGATGGAAAAAGGTCCTGACCCCCTAGATTTTAGCTTACCTGTAAATAATCGAAGTCGTGAATTAAACAATGAAACTTGATCTCCTACTCGAAATTCATTAGGTTTAATGTGTTTGTCGTGTAAATTTTTCATTCTTTCCTTATAAATTTCAGAGTTAGAGTATGCATAATTTCTTAATTCGTCTAATTCATTTATTTGACAAAATCGATTTTTCCCTGCAATTTCTAAATCTAAGTTTACATTTTTTATTGCCCAGTAGGCCTTGTGAGCTATTTCTACCGTCAAATGACAACTTTTTCCATAGACGAGCTTATATGGGGTTGTGCCTATAGTTGTTTTATAAGCAGTTCGTAAAGCCCATAAAGCATCATCTAATTTATCGGCCCATTCCTTTTTATTTAAACCTACGGTTTTTTCAAGTATTCGTTTTAAACCCCTATTAGTCACTTCGGCTTGTCCGTTTGTTTGAGGGTGATATGCTGTTGAGACCTGGTGATAGACCCCATATCGTGTTAAGATTTTTTCGAGTTGATGATTACAAAAATGGGTACCTCTATCACTTATTAATGCTTTAGGTGTTCCAAAATGAGAAAATAATTTTTTCAGAAATCTTACCACGACTCTTCCATCATTTGTTGGAAGTGCCTCGGCCTCGGCCCATTTAGACAAGTAATCGACTGCCACAAGTATATATTTGTTTCCTTTTGACGGTGGGAAAGGTCCCATGAAATCGAGTCCCCACACATCAAAAATTTCACAAACGAGAATGCCATTTTGTGGCATTTCATTTTTGGAAGAAATATTACCTGATCTTTGGCAAGCATCATATGTCTTGACAAGACTTTGTGCATCTTTGTAAATGGTCGGCCAATAAAATCCTGAATCAAATACCTTTCGTGCGGTACTAGCGGCACCATGATGTCCTCCATATGGACCTTCATGACAATGGCAGAGAATCTTCGTGCTTCGTAGCCATGTACACACCTTCGGATGAGTTGGTCGGCACACATTTTGAAAAGATAAGGATCTTCCCAAAAGTAGTGCTTTACATCAGCAAAGAATTTCTTTCTTTGGTGATGTGGCCATCCCTTGGTGACTATACCGCTAGCTAAATAGTTAGCATAGTCGGCATACCATGGTTCTTCCTTGTATTCCACCATTTCTAGGGACTCCGTTGGAAATTTTTCGTTGATTTGCTCGTCCCTAGTTGCCTCCAAAGCTGGGTCCTCTAAGCGCGAAAGATGATCTGCAGCGGTGTTTTCTGCTCCTCTTTTATCTTTGATTTCAATATCAAATTCTTGTAGGAGTAGAATCCACCTGATCAAACGGGGTTTTGCGTTTGTTTCTTGAAGAGGTATCGGATAGCTGCATGATCTGTATAGACTATAGTTTTAGAAAGAACAAGATAAGAACGAAATTTATCAAAAGCAAATACCACAGCTAGTAATTCTTTTTCAGTGGTTGTGTAATTTTCTTGTGCATCGTTAAGTGTTTTACTAGCATAATAAATTTGGTGGAAATGCTTTTCTTTTCTTTGCCCCAAGACTGCTCCAACGGCAAAGTCACTTGCATCACACATGATTTCGAAAGGTAATTTCCAATCAGACGCTATCATGATAGGTGCATTGACTAGCATTTCCTTGAGGGTTAGAAATGCTTGATTGCAATCCCTGTCAAAGATGAAAGGCACATCTTTTTCAAGTAATTTTGTTAGAGGTCTTGAAATTTTAGAAAAGTCTTTGATAAACCGTCTATAAAATCCGGCATGCCCTAAGAAACTTCTGATTGCTCTAACGGTGGATGGTGGAGGTAATCGAGAAATTGTGTCTATTTTTGCTCGATCAACTTCCATTCCTTCGCTAGAGATCTTGTGACCGAGTACTATTCCCTCTGTTACCATGAAATGGCATTTTTCCCAGTTAAGGGCGAGGTTAGTTTCCTCACATCGGGATAGCATTCGTTCAAGGTTATCGAGGCATTGGTCGTACGAATCTCCAAAGATAGAAAAGTCGTCCATGAAGACTTCCATTGTTTTTTCTATCATGTCATGGGAGATGGCCACCATGCAACGTTGGAATGTTGTAGGGGCATTACATAGACCGAATGGCATGCGTCGATAAGCAAAAGTTTCGTAGGGACATGTGAAAGTTGTCTTTTCTTGGTCTTCAGGTGCTATCGGAATTTGAAAGTAACCTGAAAAACCATCCAAGAAGCAATAAAATTTATGACCGGATAATCGTTCTAACATTTGATCAATGAAGGGCAAAGGAAAGTGGTCTTTCCTTGTTGCTTCATTTAATCGTCTATAGTCTATACATAATCTCCATCCTGTGACAGTTCTTGTTGGTATTAATTCATTCTTTTCGTTAGTTATTACCGTCATACCTCCCTTCTTTGGGACTACTTGGACGGGACTCACCCAAGGACTATCGGAGATAGGATAAAAAAGTCCGGCGTCAAGTAGTTTGATGACCTCATTTTTAACCACTTCTTGGACATTTGGATTTACTCTTCGTTGTGGTTGTATTACTGATTTGTAGTCATCGTTCATTAGAATTTTGTGCGTGCACATGGAAGGGCTTATTCCTATTATATCTATAAGCTTCCAAGCGATCGCATTTTTATGTTTTTTCAAAAGTTTAATTAATTTTTCTTTTTCTACACTACTTAATTTAGACGAAATAATTACAGGTGAATTACCATCTTTGTCTAGAAAAGCATATTCCAAACCTTTCGGAAGTTCTTTGAGCTCAAGGGGTGGGTCTTTAGGAGACTCCTTATTTTGAAGCTCATTTTGATCAAGAACTTTAAAGGTTTGTTCTATGGCGACCTCTTCTTCAACAAAGTGGTCAATCTTTTTACTTGTATCAGGTGGCTCATCTTCATCTTCAATTAGGGGGTCATTGTTGCCAAAAGGATATTTTATTGAACGCTCAAGATCTATGCTCCTTTTGAATGCCCCTAATTGAAGAGGTAAATTATTAAACTTCTAGTTTTTCAAAGCTTCGTGAGTTTTTACAAAAGGTCATCCCAACACTAGAGGAGCGTCATCGAGGATGACAAAGTCGGTTGGGATTACCATTTGATTTGTTTGAACCAAGACATCCTCAACTACACCGATTGATTTTATTATTCTCCGGTTGGATAGATAAATGGGTATTTGAAGTGGAGCAAAATCACTAATACTCAATTTTTCGAAAATGTAGTTAGGCATTATGTTAACACAAAGATCCTTATCAATGGTGACGTTACTAATAAATGAATTTTGAAAAAAACATGGAACCGGTGTAATGTTGATTTCAAAAGGGTCTTCTTTTATTAGCGAAGTTTGATCATTAGTTAACTTAACACTTACCATTTCCTCAATTTTTGCGTTAGTGTTTAACTCTTTTAAAAACTTAGCATGAGTTGATACTAAACAATGATTTTCAAAAGAAGGTGATAAGAGATTAATTTCTTCAAAATTAGACTCTTCTTGAAGTTTAACGTTATTGGCCTCATTTCTTTCGTTTTTTAGCTCATGTGTTGGTTTTTCACTTATTTGTTCTTCCATTTTTAACTTTTCAACTATCGTTTCTTTATTTAATTCTTCTCTCACGCGGGACTCCTCTTCCCTTGCGCGAGATTCTTTCATGTATCGTTCGATAGTTTTAAGTTTTTCTATTATCCTATCGGCTAGTTCGGTGATAGGGAAAGGATCGGGATCCTCAAAGCTTGAATCTGGTTGTTCAATCCTTGGTTCATCGTAGTACTCATATGAAGTAGATGGTTCACACCATTGTTCTTCATGGTAAGCATATGATGGATAAGGGTCGTAATTTTGTTCTTCATAGTACTCATATGAGGTGGGTTGTTCACGCCATGGTTCCTCATAATAAGAGTATGAAGGTGGTGGCTCATATCTTGATTCTTCAAAGTATGAGTATGAAGGTTCATACCTTGGTTCATCAAAATATGAGTATGAGGGGGAAGGTTCATACCTTTGGTCTTCATAGGATGTGTATAAAGTCCATGGCTCGTACCTGGGTTCCTCATAATAGTTGTATGAATTGGATGGTTGAAATAAGTTACAATATTGTACCGAGTGCGGGTTGCCACAATTAGTGCAATAGTCTCTCATGTAATCATCCTCCTCATAGGTGTAGTTGTAGCCTCCTGAGTATTGATCCATAGGGATCACTCAACAGACCACAACCATGTCTCGGGACCAGAAAACAAAAATAAAGGTGGAAACAGTGGCTGGACACGGCCCCGTGTTTGGTGGACACGGCCCCGTGTTTGGTGGACACGGCCCCGTGTTCAGGGTCTGTATCTGGGCGTTTTAATAAAAGTTACTGGTCTCGTTGAGCACGGGGGCGTGTTCAGTGAGCACGACCCCGTGTTCAGACTCTGTATCTGGGTGTTTTATGAAAAATATGCAGCACGGCCCCGTGTTCAGGCTACTGTAAATGCAAACTAAACTAAAACTCAGAAAAATGTGCGCGCGTTTTGAAAAAGTTTCGAAAAACTGATTAGGCCGTCGATTTTAAGCTTTCTTAAAATCCTTGTGTCCCCGGCAACGGTGCCAAAAACTTGATGTGTGTAAGTGTGTGTATGTTTTAGATATATATTTTAAGCCCTTTTTACACTTTTTAGCCAAGTTTTAAATTTATAAAACACGATATTTACTAACACTAAACACACATATGGGCAAGTGCACCCATCGTGGACGTAGTATAGTGTTGGTAAGATACCGAGGTCGTCCAAGGACACAAGAGCTTTTAGTACCGGTTTATCCTCAATGTCTAATCAATCAAAATGTTAGAAAAAAGGTTTTTTAAACTAAGAAAATAAAACTAACTAAAATGCTGAAAAATAAAATAAAAATAAAACAGATAGACAAGATGTATCACTTGGATCCGACTCGTGTGTAGTGTAACCTTTGATTATTTTTGCACTTTTGCACTTGTTTAAGAGATTATCTTAGTTATTGTAGTAGGCCCCTCTTTTGAAGGCGACGTTACCCTCAACCCAGTAGTTTGAGTCAGCAAGGATACAATCCTAAAGGGTCGGATTATTGAAAGATAATTAATTAAGTTATTAATGCATAATGTGGTAGGCCCCTCTTTTGAAGGCGACGTTACACTCTGCTAAGTAGTCTGAGTCAGCAAGGATACAGTCCTAAGTAGCCGGGTTAAAGTTTTAATAGTAGTTTAACTTATTAGGGGGTCAAAGAGTTTGGACCCCCGCCATCCAATACCTTTGGGTATTGAAGGAGGTCCTACTAAATTTGACCCAGGTCCTTTGCAGGATCTATACACTGAACAATGGAAAGACTCTTACCAAACCGTTCCCTTAACCCCCGACCAGGTAGCCAACATACCTCCATATAAACCGTGGAGATATGAATGGTGAAAATCTTTTATTTTATATAGACAGTAAAATAATGCCAAGACACCACGGACAAACGATAAGGAAGAATCACCTTCAACATAAGAAACTAGTAATTAAAGTCATTAATACAAACCAATTAAAAAGTGCAAAAGATTAAAAATAAAAAGTATTACACTAAACACTTGTCTTCACCAAGTGATGTAAGAGACTTAGCCAAACATGGCATTTGATTGTCAAGAACTCTTACAATCAATCTTGGATCCCGAGACGACTCACACACTCTATGATGGACAATGGATGATGGTGGTGGATGATGGTGTTGTGATGGTGGTGAGTGGTGGGTGGTGGGTGAAGTGTGAGAGAGGTGGTGTGCCAAGGGATGAGTTGCAAGAGCTCCAAACACTCCTATTTATAGGCTGAACAGAAGCTCGGGCACGGCCCCGTGTCCATCCGCGTCTCTCTCTTCATTAATTGCAATTCGCAATTGCAATAAATGCGTCTGCAGGAAGTTGACCACGCCCCCGTGTCCGCTAGGCACGGCACCGTGATGGGCAATAGAAGCTTCTATGAGTTTGTCTTTTCTTCTGCCACTTGGGCACGCCCCCGTGCTCACTGAGCACGGGGCGTGTTCAGCCTTCTGTCTTCTTTGTTTGCTTGGGAAGATGCTATCGGGAGGTCGGGCATGCCACTTTTGTTCCTTTTCTTGCATTTATGTTAGATTTAGCTGTCTTTTTGCTTCTTTTGTTCATTTGAGCTCATTTAATCCTGAAAATACAAAAGGAAGACAAAAGCATACTTTTTCTAATATTAGTACTAAAAAAAGGGTTAGTTTTATGCCACAATTGATGTAATTTATATGTTGTTTTTTGTGCACATCAACCCCCGACCAGGTAGCCAACATACCTCCATATAGACCGTAGAGATATGAATCGTTAAAATCTTTTATTTTGTATAGACAGTAAAATAGTGCCAAGACAACACGGACAAACGATAAGGAAGAATCACCTTCAACATAAGAAACTAGTAATTAAAGTCATTAATACATAACCAATTAAAAAGTGCAAAAGATTAAAAATAAAAAGTATTACACTAAACACTTGTCTTCACCAAGTGATGTAAGAGACTTAGGCAAACATAGCCTTTGATTGTCAAGAACTCTTGCGATCAATCTTGGATCCCGAGACGACTCACACACTCTATGATGGACAATGGATGATGGTGGTGGATAATTGTGGTGGGTGGTGGGTGAAGGGTGAGAGAGGTGGTGTGCCAAGGGATGAGTTGCAAGAGCTCCAAGCACTCCTATTGATAGGCTGAACATAAGCTCGGGCACGGCCCCGTGTCCATCCTCCTCTCTTTCTTCATTAAATGCAGTTTTTCTGCATTAGTTGACCACGCCCTCGTGTCCGCTGAGCACGACCCCGTGTGCAGAAGCATATCTGTACTATCAAGATTTTCCTGGATTCCGCGAATCTTATAGTTGACCATGGCCCCGTGTCCGCTAAGCACGGCCCCGTGGTGGGCGATGGAAGCTTCTACAACTTTGTCTTTTCTGCTGACACTTGGGCACGCCCCCGTGCTCACTGAGCATGGGGCGTGTTCAGTCTTCTGTCTTCTTGTTTTGCTTGGGAAGATGCTGTCGGTAGGTCGGGCATGCCACGTTTGCTCCTTTTCTTGTATTTATGTTAGATTTAGCTGCCTTTTTGCTTCTTTTGTTTATTTGAGCTCATTTAATCCTGAAAATTCAAAAGGAAGACAAAAGCACACTTTTTCCAACATTAGTACTAAAAAAGGCTTAGTTTTATGCAACAATTGATGTAATTTATATGATGCATTTTGTGCACATCAGCGATGCTAGGGACTTCGCCGTTGGGGCCGTTTTAGGGCAGCGTAGGGAGAAACACTTTCATCCCATTTACTATGCTAGCAAGACCCTAAACGACGCCCAAGAGAATTACACCACGACAGAGAAGGCGTTGCTCGCAGTCGTATTCGCGTGCGACAAATTTCGGTCGTATCTTGTACTATCAAAGACCATCATTTTCACAGACCACGCCGCTCTTTGATACTTGTTTGCGAAGAAGGATGCGAAGCCGAGGCTGATTCGGTGGATTCGGCTCCTTCAGGTGTTCGAGTTAGAGATCAGAGATAAAAAGAGTGCGGAGAACGTGGCTGCTGATCATTTGTCGAGATTAGAGAGCCCCGAGATAGAGAAAACTCGGGAGGACAGGATTGGGGATGATTTTCCCCATGAGGTGTTGACGTTCTTGAAAGCCCACGAGGAGGGCTTTCCCTGGTTCCCTGATCTAGTGAATTACTTGTCTACAGGTGACCTTGTGGAGGGCATGACGCACCAGCAAAAGAAGAAATTCTTAGCGGACATCAAGCACTACATTTGGGAGGATCCGTACTAGTTCAGGATCGGAGCAGACCGGGTTATTCGGAGATGTGTGTTTAGGTCTGAGTCCTGCAGTATCCTGCGGCATTGTCATGAGGGACCGACTGGTGGCCATTATGGTGCGGCTTACACCGCCAAGCGGGTGTTTGACACTGGATTCTATTGGCCGACCATCTTTAGGGACGCACATGAGTTTGTGCGAAGCTGTGATGCCTGTCAGAGGACAGGAAACATCTCATCCCGGAATGAGATGCCCCAGAACCCTATTCAGGTTGTGGACGTTTTCGATATTTGGGGCATCGATTTCATGGGTCCGTTCCCCATGTCTAGAGGGAACCGATACATCCTAGTCGCGGTCGACTATGTTTCTAAGTGGGTGGAGGCAGAGGCCTTGCCTACGAATGACGCTAGGGTTGTTGTGAGATTTCTAAGGAGGTTGTTTGCTTGGTTCGGGACACCGCAGTCTTTGATTTCAGATCGAGGCACCCACTTCTGCAGTTCACAGATGGAGAAAGTCTTGAAACGTTATGGAGTCACCCATCGGCTTTCAACGGCTTATCATCCTCAGACCAGTGGGCAGGTGGAGAACTTGAACAGAGGGATTAAGAGAATCTTGGAGAAAACTATCGGAAACAGTCGCATCGACTGGTCTGACAAGTTAGATGACGCGTTGTGGGCTTTTTGGACTGCCTATCGAACACCCATTGGGACGACTCCATTTAGGTTAATTTTTGGGAAAGCATGCCATCTACCAGTTTAGCTAGAGCATAGAGCCTATTGGGTGTTGAGGCAGTCAATCTTGACTTGCCGGCTGCAGGGAAGAAGCGGTTTCTTCAGATTCACGAGTTAGACGAGTTATGCGATGAGGCGTACGAGAAATCATGGGCGTACAAGGAGCGCACCAAGGAGCTACACGATAAACACTTGAAATAGGTGAAAGAGTTCAAGTGTGGGGAGAAGGTGTTGCTGTATAACTCCCGGTTGAAGTTGTTCCCGGGAAAGTTGAGATCGCGTTGTGGACCGTATGTGGTTACGCAGGTTTTCCCATACAGAACGATAGAGGTTAAGAATGAGGACGGTCAAAGGTTTAAGGTCAATGGTCATCGCTTAAAGCATTTTGTCGAGGGACCGGCTGAGGAGAGAGAGGAGGAGGTACTGGACCTCCCGCTGGTTAGCACGTGAGAGTTTGGGTTGCGTACTCAGATGTCTGTCCGAGTTGTAGAGTTTGTATGGTTTCTCGTAGTATTTTTTTATTTTTATCTTTTGTGTACATGAGTCTAAATTAGTTGGCTTGAGTCAGTATTGTCGTTGAGTCAGTTTTACGCTTGGGTTTGTTTGTGTATTATATGTGCAGGTTTGATTGACCCGTTCGTACTCAATCTCCATTCGGACGGCGATTTCAAGTTTATACCATATTGTAAAGGGCAGCCCCGGTACGTCAGTTTTGGATACCATCGCGAAGGAAATGCTATACGATCGTGTACGGGTTCGGATTGAAGACGCGCACAGCTGGCACTGATTTTTATCCTAACCAGCTAAGTCCCTTCCAATTCGTTATCTTTATTTTTTGTATATTATTTTAGGTTGTATTTCTTATTTATTTTTAGTTATCTTTCATCCTACATTGGGGGCAATGTAAATTTTAAGTGTGTGGATGGGAGACTACGTCTTTTTAGGTAGATTTGAGTCAAAAATAAAATAAAAATAAAAAAATTGAAAAATTGAAAAATTGAAAAAAAAGTGAGGTTGTTGCGAGTCCCGGTCCTTTAGCACATAGAAAACAAAAATCTTTTCAAAACGTCGGTCAAAAGCGGTTTAATTGTCGAATTTACGAGTTGAGGGCGCATGTTTCTTTAAGTTGCGGGATAGTAGGTTAACTGAATCGGTTTTTGGGGAGTAAAAGGTTTTGGGATGCCTAGGATAGTGGATGGAGCTGGAGAGTTTATTGGTTGTGCATTGTCGATATCGGTAGCCCTATTTTCCATATGATAGTGAGAATTGAGCCTTTATATGTTCACTATTTTCGTTTCATGTGTGTTTACCGACTTTGTTGCATTACTTTAGAACTTGTGCGTTTTGATACAGTTTGAGACCTTCGGTTAGGATTTGACATGGATGTGATAGAGGCATTAGGATCACCCTATTTGTGTAGCCTTGTGTTTGACCCGTTTCACCATTACCCTTAGATACCACTTTGAGCCTAAAACCATTTGTATGTTATCCATTGTTGATTTGATAACCGAATCGTATTGTATTACTGTTATCTTTATCTTGAAAATAAAAAAAAGAAAATATGAAAAAAAAGAAAAAAAATAGAATAAAGTTGTGGGTCGAAATGACCAATATGTTAGTGTTTTGTTTCGTGCTTATCCGGTTTATCGTGTGATTTCGTGTTTAGCCACTTCTTCCCCAAATAAAAAAAAAATCCTACCTTTAGTCCTCACCAACCCATTAAAGCCCTGTTGATCTGTGTCGAATTTTAACATTTAGGTGGAGAATTGATTGACGTACAAGCTTATGATAGTATGTTTCATAGTTCGGTTTTGAGAGTTCACTCGAAATTACATATGTATTAGCCCAGAGATGAGTGACATTGTGAGGGGTGTTGACAGTGCATAATTAATTGCTTGAAGGTAAGAAAAACTTGATTAGGTAGGCCCGTTTTCATTTAAATATTATGATTCGTCACCTTTTGAACGTAGTAAGTCTTGCGAAACCACTGTGTTTGATGATTTCGTAGTTCGCGTTATAATTTGTTTGAGACTCGCACTATTGTTAAGTGCTTAAGTTGGACATGTTGCTTGGGATTTTGCTTAGGGACAAGCAAAAGATAAAGTGTGGGGATATTTGATATATTGCAAAATACATCGATTATCTTGTATAGTTTGTTTGCATTTTAGTTAATTTTAGTTTAGTTTTAGTTAGATTATTTGTATATTTGATTTGTTTGTGTTTCGCAGGTGTTGGTGAATTAAAGTGGTTGAAACGAGGCAGAAAACGAGCTAAAAGTTCTAAATCCAAATGCGGTTCGTAAACGAATGACTGAAAGATGAAAAGTAATAAAAAAATTGTGAAGTTGGGGTTTGCCGCGCGTCGCGACATAGTTTGTAATGATGGCCGCATGTCACCAGGGAGTCTAGTTGACTCGTTGAAATCTTAATGCGCCATGGGCCGTGGAACCATACAGCAAGTGAATAGTGGGCCGCCCAAAACAAAGGAATAAACTTGATAAAAAAAATCCCAGCCATGCATTGTTTCGAGATTTAGGTGGGGGAATTGGTTTGTTTCTTTTGGGCCTTGGAATCAAATTATTGGGTATTGAAAATTAAAACCCTAATGGGGGGCATATAAGTGAACGTGAAGGTCAGACGAAAGAGGGTGTGGACTCCTAATTAAAAAACATAAAAAGGTATTTGGTAATTATTGTTTTTTTGGAGGAATTCAATTCCCTATTATTTGCGAAAACAACAACATTGGCGGCAGAAGGCATTAGGCACATTATTTAAGAGGATTATTCATATATTTTTCGACAACAGAAGGCAGTTGGTGATTCCTACTTATTTTCGACAACAGTTGGTGTCGCACGAAGAAGAAAAATAAAGAGGAGGTTGTTTTGGCACAAGAAAAAGAAAGAAAATAAATATTCGGTTCGTGGTTGGAGCACTGCAGGTTCGATATTACTCTTATTTTTCTAATCTTTTATGTTGAAACCATGTCTTGTCTGATTTTCACAACTGAATTTGTTATGTTTTTGATGAATATGACTAGCTAAATTTCCAAACTACTTAGGTTGAGATGAACTAGATGTTTGTGACGTTGTTTTGACTCGGTTTGGCTATTTTATGCGATTTACATAACTTTATCTTGATATTGCATGTTTAAGTGTTGGTTGTGATTGTTGATTGATAAATCAAGCGGTTTAGGCACATAGAAATACAACCTAGACTTAGGGTTTAATGTGAATCGGTTAATCTTAGGGTTTTCGGTTTGAATATTGAGTTTAGAAATAAACCAAGTTAATCAACAGTTAAAATCAATAACTAAAACTTTCATCCTCATCTTTTGACTCGAGAGACGATTTAGGTGTGCTAGGTTATTAGCTAATCGTTGTTGGATAGATTGGGTGACCGATAGCTCGGGCTCGTTTATTTCATCGCATTTAGGGTTTCCTAGGATTTCAATTATCAAGGTTGAATTTTCTTCGCGAATAGAGGGTTTTGGGGGTAATTTAGCTTTCATTATTTAATATTCGTGGGATTTGGTATCGATAGGTCGAGCCGGTTCATTCTAGCACTTCGCATTTCGTCCCTATCTTTCGGTTGATCATCTCTAGTGGGAGGTTATTCGGGTATATTAGGATATTTAGCCATTACCATAGTCAAGATAGCGTTGCACGATTCTAGGGATTCGACACCTAGGTAGTCCTTTCTCATCATATTTGACCTACACTTTGCTTTCGAGTTCATTTGCATATTGCGTTGCTAGTCTTGTTTACCATTTTTATAACCAATTAGGCTATTAGATAATCATCAAAATCAAACTTATAATTGTCTTTGTATTCGATAACGGTTCAGTATCTAGGGTTTGCACATAGTATCCACAGATTGATATCCGGTCTTGCCATCTACACTACACTGCGATCGGTGCACTTTCCGATTGTGTGTGGGTTTGCGATTCCATTTTAAAACTTGTTCGAATTTAATATATACATTTTCACACATCACCTAACGATTACACATACTGCAGGGAGTCCCACACAGCCTTCAGCCGGTTGGATGACCGCAACGACTACACCTGTAACGCCCAGCGTCCCTAAACTTTAGACACTTGGCAAGATCAATCCCTGAACTCTTGCAACTTGTCAGTCTTAGTCCCTATAGTTTTGTGATGATTGATATTTTGAAACTTTAGCATGAATCTTATTATTATGAAGCTTGATTCTTTAATCTAGATGCTGGATTCTTGAAACGTAAACTATGAGACTTGATACAAATACTAGACTCTTGATGCTTGACCCTTGATGCTTAATCTAGATACTTGAATCTTTATGAATAAACTAAATACTTGATTCTTTGTACTATGAAAACTAGATTCTTATTATTGATACATGATACTTGGACTCTTGATTCTTGATGATTGAGAAACAATGATTCTTGACCTTTGAAACTTAAATTGGTGCTTGACTCCTTAGACTCGCGAAGCGTGATTCTTGGTTAAACGTAAGACTGGAGCCTTGTCACTGGTCGAATCTATGAAACTTTGAGACTTTGGTGCTTATGATGTAATCTAATTAATAAAATACTCTACATAATCTATACGCAATGCAACGCCGAACCTAACGCGTGAAACGAATCAGAATCGGGAAACGCGAAAGGATGGAATGTCCAGAGTTGCCATCCGATCGGATGACCATCCGATCGGACAGCCAGCCGATCGGATGGCACTCCAGCCGAACCACCTTTCTTCCCTTCCCCCTTCACCTATAAATAGGCTGTCACATCACCATTTCAAGTGATGTGACAGCTCTGACCGAACCGGACGCACGCGCACGCTATTTCTTCCCTTTCTTGCTGATTTCAGTACGTTTCAAGCTAGATTCTTGTACTTTCTCACTCTACACGTTATTCTCTACGAGATTTTCACTTGAAATCACACTTTTAACCGTGAAATCTCTCAGATCTGAGTTCTTGAGGGTGATGTCATCATGGAGGTTTGTACAAACTGCCATGTGATGTCATTCTGAGCAAGATCTAGCTCAGATCTAAGGTATTTCATATGTTTTTACACTAAATCTATACTTTTCATGTAAAAATGGGATTGTTTCTTCATCTTTTCTCTAATTTCTGATTGACTCCAGTGACAAACGTGCCGGAACGAACTGTAGACTTGATCAGTGGTCTAGAGTTGGTCAGGAATGGGTTGTTCACTGAATAAGACGATCACGGGATAGATTCCGGCATAAAACCGTCATCAACGGACAAACGGGTCGGATTGGGGTGATTGCCGGCCGATCGGAATGCCTGTGAAATGGTGTCTAACTGTTGCCTCAGTCCGTACCGAGACGTCACCATTAACTTTCAAACTTAGAAAATTTTCAACAAACGATAAACCCTCAAACTATTGAACATGGAACTCTGACCGAATGGCCAGCCGATCGGACATTCAACCGATCGGATAGCCATCCGTGTGGAACAACCATGTGGCACGCACTCTGACCGAATGGCAAGCCGATCGGATAGTCATCTGATCGGGCAGCCACCTTGGTCTCTTCTCTTTAAGCACTTCACTCAAGTGACGACGCGATCGGATGACCATCCGATCGGGCAGTCACTGGTCTTACTCATGCAAGGTCGTCTGGCCGACTGACCATCCGATCGGACAGTCAGCCGATCGGACAGCCACCACTACTCACTTATACCAATTGGCAACCCGATCGGATGTCCATTTGATCGGGCAGCCAATGACATCTTACCTTACACAAGTCATCCGATCGGACAGCCGTCCGATCGGACAACCGTCTGACCCAATGACCTGTTAACTCCTTTATTCAATCTCGTTATGCTGCCCAACTCTTATCTTATCATAATCTAATCAGGCTAAACCTTAAAAGAGCTCCCTTTGATCCAATAACAGTTGCGACTATTAAGCAATCACTGTGAGTATACTCGGTCCCCTTTTTTACTTAAAAACTTTTGGGGTGTAACATGTATTCTATGAAACTTAAACTTGATTCTTTGGAAACTTATAATCTATCCTATGTGAAACTTGTGATTCCTAATACTTGACTCTTTGTGCTATGTGACGTTTAATCCAGAGTGTGTAGTTCCGCCTTAACAATAGTAGCGCTATAGGAGTAATGCACCTCCCCGTTAGTCTTTGGGGTATTGTTAGGAGGAGACATATAACCTCCCGTTAGACCTTGGGAAAGGCACTTAACGCATTGGAAACTTGGGCTATCACTGTGTGGACTGCGACACTAGCATGACTGAAACTATTTTATTGTTTACACTATGGATATGAGTGGTGTTAATCTATTATTCTATTATCAAACTTGTATACTCACCAATACTTTTGTATTGATATTTTAATACATGTTGCAAGCTGATAGGATGCTTTGGAATGCATGGAATACAGCTAGGAGATGCTTAGAAACGTCACCTAGTTAATTTAGAATCTTTTGAACAAATTGAACAATATTCGTTATGGTTTGTATTTGGTACTTGAAATGGTTGTGAACGTTCCTAGACAATGTTATGATGAATTTGATCTAATTTCTATTAAAACAAATAGTGTTATGGAATCTCGTGAGCAATCTGAACGCTTAGTGCTCGCACCCCGATGTTTCCGTCATCGGTTGGGGTGTGACAACACCCTCGTGCAACCCTGCACAGCCTATGATCGTGTTGCCAAGCACGATTACAGATCGGTCTATAGACCGAAATCCGCTGTAGGTAATTACAAATTTGTCAAGGAAATTGCCTTGGCACCACTTACGCGGTCCAAACTTCCGCCCAGTATGGGCAAATATAATGGATTACCAGATACTGATGACCACATGTGCGTATTTATCAGCGCCGGCCTTGTCAGCGGCTGGACATAACCCTTATGGTGCCACTTATTCGTCCAGATCCTTACGGGAACCGTGAGGGCCTGGTTTGATAGTTTGCCAGTGGGCTCACCGGCCTTATTTGAAGATTTGCAAAAAAAAAAAAAAAAAAAATAAAAAATAAAAAAAAATAAAAAAAAATTCTTGAGCATTTTAGCTAGCAACGACGTCATGCCCGTGATACTTCGGACATTATGAACATCTGGCGCGGGAATAATGCCTTCATAACCCGTTTTAGTAAAGATTACCTCGAAATTGGAGAGGTACCAGATGCGCTCGCACGCGCACATTTCATCAAAGCTGAAAAGAATGATGAAATGATCAAGAAAATTTCTGGCAAGGATGGCTTGCCCAAGAAATGAGACGACGTTATGATGGCAGTCAAAACGTACACCCAAAGAGAGCACTCCTTACAGCCGATCACGAACAAAGATCGTCCTTCTTTTACAGAAGCGCAATCTTCTCGTCAAGAACCATTCCGGTGCAACAACAACAACAAGCACAACAGGAACTCATGGACCCGCGACCACAAGTCCAGATTGTGTGATCCACGTGGGTCCCACCCGGATGCCAGATCAACGATCAACGCCCAGCGGGAACAAAGCGCAACCAAAAAGGAGACTCGGGACCGGCAATAGACCGAGCTCACCAAAACGCCAAGGGACGTTCTTCTCACCGAAGAATGGAATTTCAAACCCGTTGCCGCGATGAAAAGCAAAAGAGGCCAAGACCTCAACTTGTATTGTGACTACCACAAGGACAATGGTCACACTACAAACAACTATATTAGTCTTCGGCAGGAGATTGAAAAAGCCCTCAAGAATGGAAAACTGCAACACTTGTTGCCATATGCGCAGAAGGAAACTAAGCGCATAACTCATTAAGATGAGGGCCCTTCCGATAAAAAAAAATGAAGTACCTGCAAGCCCACATGATCACCGGGGGGCGCAGGCAACCGTGGAAGGCGGTAAAAAGGGGGCAAGACAATGAATGGCGTGATGAGGAAGTCATTTTCCCCCGTGTTCGAGGCAGACCGTGCGACAAGCGCGCCGTCGTAGTCACCGGCTGTATAGGGCACTACTGCACCGAGTATATTTTTATAGACACAGGCAGCACCTCCGATATCATATACGAGCAACGTTTCAACCAATATGATCAGGAAGAAAAAGACAGGTTGCAGCCTGTCACACCCCGACTCGCAGTAGATATGACATAGGGTATGATATGATTGTTTCATAGCTTTTGACATTTATTTAAAGTTTGAATATTTATTATCATCAATATTAATTTGTCTCTCATAACCAGATAATTGTTCCAAATAAAACCATACAATATTTCAAATACAAAAGATAACATAAGTCTTGATTTAATTATTCTAAGGCAGAATCATATGTGCCCTCTCAAGTAGATATCAACCTTGTGTACCTGTTTCATGTGTAAAAGAAATTTGGGTTAACAATTGGTGAACATATATTTATTTGTTTTTATTTAACTTTATAGTTGATTTTATTTAAAAAAAATTATTTAACATGCAATATTAAGTTTAATAGGTGACATAAATCAATTAATCCAATAATCAAACAATCCATAAGTAAATAATGTAACATGAGATAACAAAACATAAGATATTAAACAATGTTGCGATTCAAGCCCCGAAAGGCGAAAAGCGAAACTATGAAACAATGATGCGATTCAAGCCCCGAAAGGCGAAAAGCAAAACTATGAAACCCATGACATAAAGCGGTAAACCCGTATAGCGTATGACTGAAACAAGTAATGCAACATATGAAATAAACATGAGCACATATGACACTTAACTTGGCATGTTAATGAAAAAGTATACGAAACATAGGAAAAATGACACATGAAACACCCCAAAAGGTTAAAGTGACAAAAAGGGGGAAAAGTAAGATCTACTCACCTTAAGGTGCAAGCGAAACCAAACAGATTGGCAGATCTTCATTCGAAATACCCACACAAACTGGCTAACACATGCAAGCATTGTAATATAGTTATATGGAAGTACAAAAATTGCCACGCACCCTGCTGGGATGCAGGCACTAGAGTACCTTCCTAGTTCGCGCCTTTAAATGGCCTACACTTAACGTTATTTATTTGCTAAATAAAGAGCACAATACATAACTATCCTTCTCACAATTATGCGCCTTATAAACGACCTAATCAAAGAACTAAGTTAAACATTTCCTTTGACCTACGGGCAGAAAGGTAAATTAACTCTTACTTACGCCTCGGCAGTGGTGCAAAGTATACTAACCTATTATTTACATGCGCCTTTTTATGGCCTAAATAATAAAGGAGTTCGGTTCACTCGCGCTTACACAAAGCAGACAACAAATATATTTTACTTACACACTTTAAAGCCAAAAAAGTCATATATTCATCACACTTGCGCACCGGCTGGATGCGCAAGGGGAAACTTGTCATAGTTACAAAAACAAAAACTATACAAGTAAAAAAACAAGAGAAGGCACGCAGGCCCAACTTAGTCTTCGCCTTCATCTTCGTTTTCCCCTTCAGCACCTTCCTTAGGCTCGAACAGGGCTCGCAGACGGTCGACATAGTCGTCCGCTACCAAGCATTCTTCGGCTTGGGCAAGGGCAGGGAGCACCAACGCGTCATATGCATCAGATGCAGCCTTCATCGCAGCTTCAGTATCAACCGCGCGCAGGGCACATTGTTCATCAGTGAACTTCTATTCAGAAACAACATTCACATGAGTTATACCTAGTTCCCCGCGCACGTGCCACCACATCCGCAACCGCATTGGTTTTTTCCGGTGCATCCAGGATTGCATTTGCAACCTTCACAAATAATTACAAATGGTGATTAAGTATTAAGGCAAGAACAATAAAGACATATGACAAAGCGCTTACATGAACGACACCGAACTCACGCATCCATGCGCGATCGGCGGTAAGGTTGGCATTCATCGATACCGCGTCATCTAGCATGGCAACTGCCTGACCACGCTCTTCTTCGGCTTTTGAAGCCCGTGCTTCGGCCTCCGCTAAGCATCGGTTTACATCTACCAAAGTCGCATCACGGGCCTGCAGGTCCTTGCGTGCGTTTTCCTGTTTATAAACAACATTCAATATGAGAAGGCATTTTCGAATTTGTGTAACGACTCGCTCTTTGTAACTTTCCTTATTTAGCAAGTTTGATGTTACTTTCCATTTATGGAAACTTGTATTCCTTTGTATTCGTATTTCATTTCAAACGTTGTAATCCAAGACTTGATTCATAATGAAAATTCCATCTTTTATATGCTTCTGTTATTCGTTATCATAAATACTTGTGATTTATTCATGATACATACATACTTGATACAATTTATATGCAATTCATACTTATTATACATGCAAAATACATTTATACACTCATTTATTTATGCACAACATTTATACATTGCACTTATACGCTTAAAACACTTAAAACCAACAAAACACGCAAATTAGGCTTTTGAATTATTGGGCCTTGCCCCTCTCGTACGAATGGACAGCCCAGTCGTCCCAAAGTGGCACTTTCGTCCGAAAGCCCACGTCCCAAATGCCCCTTTCAGCCTTTAAATAACAGTCCATTCCCTTCATTTCAATCCTTCAACTTCTGAATTCTCTCTCAAGCTAACTTCGGACATTTCTCCTACAATTGTCTCAGCTGTTCCTAAGTGAGTTTACACTCACTAAACAACAGATTTCCTCATTTTCTTCTAATTTTCGTAAACTGTTACAAGATTGACTTGGTTTTCCAGATCTACTATGGCAACTGGTATAAACTCTCAAATCAGTTGAGGACCAAGTTGAAAGTGAAGTAAATCTTTCAAAACCATTTTAAACTATCTTTCTGATGTCAACTCAGCTGAATCTGAGGTTCTCTGAGCTCACACGCTAAGTCAATAGCTGTGGATTCAAGTTTGACTCAATTCTAGCCGAGTAGGTAATCAGTTCAAACAAAACCGAACTGATTTTATCAAGAACAGTCCCATTCATCTGAATGGCAGACCCATTTGTTCGAGAGGACAACCCTTTCGTACGAGAGGGGACTCCAATTCGTCCGAATGCAACTGTTCCACCAAAGTTCCTACGATTTCAAGTATTGAATGACTGTCCAGATCACTATTTTCAATATAGATGATTCTGGAATGTCAGTGTGTGTTCTGTGGGAACTTGGGTTTCCAATTTAGATCCACCACCTCACTTAAACTCGTGAAACGAACACCCAAACAATCTCCTAGACCTAGAACAAGTGAACCCCGTCCAGCCTCCGACACTTAGTTAATTCTTTCTTTGTCGTGTTGGCACACCTGGGTTGTACATTGTTCGGTTGTTTGGTTAATTTTACATTCTGTCTTTTCAATTTTGTATTCATGACCAACCGGTCAGTTAACTAAGTTAACTGATTTGTGCTTTGGTGAACAATAACGAGGTTATACCTCCATGCATGACTTCTATGAATCTTATGAACATTCTAGACTACTAACATACTAATTTTATAACTAAGTAACTTAACAAAAATCACGGACATACTATTTAATAGTTAAAACGTTCAAAATGAGAATCTGTCCACAAACAGTCCCTTTTGTACGAATGGCCCTCTCGTCCCAAACAGTCTCTCGTACAAACAGTTCGTATTTCAGTTTTCCGTTATTCTGATTTCCGTGTTCCTTGTCGCTGATTCTGTCGGGCAAACTAGGACCCATAAAAGCACAGAAACTCAGTGTCAGGACAAGTGCACGAACATAATATACTTTCTGTTTATTTACACTTTCTTATTATACTAAGTACTTTAGATTCTGTTACTTAATCCTTCAACCCCAACTCACGCCTTCGTTTACCTTATAGGGTGACCTTGGTGTTCCTGTACTATTTCCACCATCTTTTGCTCGCCGGGTAGAATAACCTTGGCGTTCATGTACCACGTCAACCACACTACGCTCGCGGGATTAATAAGAAGACTTAGCAAAACCATGAGTACACTCGAACACCCTTTTTCCGTTTTACACTTTGGGTGTAACATGTGTAACCTATTAAATTCAAAATCTCATTTATACTTTATGCAAACACAACCAATCCAAATACATGCATGTTCATATGTTGTACTTGATTCGTGTTTCTGGCCTATTCTTATGTGATAAACATGTCATTAACTACGTACGAGCCTCCCCTTAACATATATAGCGCTATAGGAGTAACGCAACGCCCGTGTTCGTGAGGTCATGTTAAGTTTATATTCATTTGTGGTTACACAAAGGGTTGACTTGTTATTCGCATGCCAGATTTACGTTAATCTTGATAGCTATACTTGCCATGTGGATTCGTTTAATCTTTTATACTTATGTTATGCATTAAACTTGTGTTCTCGCAAATGCTTTTTGTGTTGAACTGTAAATTTAAACATGTTGCAGGTTGATGATGATATTAAAATGGGCGTAGCGACGATGCTTTAGATACACACTTAGAATTCTTTAGATTTTATTGTTGTATTAAATTTTGAACTATGTTGTATTGTAACTTGTTTTGTTGTATTTGAATCAATGTTGTATTTTGTTTCGTATGATGTAACTTGACAATTTGTATAAATGGAATGAAATCGGTTTATTTAAACTATCGTCACTTATAGTGTTATGTTGCAATGAGCAATCTCGTTTTCGTCTCACTCTCATGTTTACGCCATCGGTTGGGGTGTGACAGATTGGTATCAGAGCCATAACTATAGAGAATTAGGTAGAATTGTCATGTTCGACCTAGTCTATAGTAGGCACCATACTTTAACCATTCTTGATCCTTGTTTAACTTGTTAATTCTTCCTATTTGCTTCTATCTTTTCTTTTGTCTTAATATATATATAGGGTCGGGATTTAGAGAAAACGGTAGAAAGTGTGAGAAGGCTTATCGATCGTCCGATCAAAACAATCTATGGACTAGATTGGCGCGGTGGCATTTTCGTAAATAACGTCAATTTTATTACGCGGACGCGCTTCATTAAGGGTAAAAGCGTCTTTTGACTACTCCAAACAAAACGCCATCTCATGAAAATAAAACGCCAAAACAAAAATCACACAGCATTTCTGCTAAAAACGCCATTAGATATAAAACGCCAAACTTAATTATAGTAAAATCCCATCTATAAAAACCGCCAAAAAAATCCTATATATACAACAACTCAGACCTTCAATTAAAAAATACAAACAAAAACCCCAAACGCCATATTTAATATATATCATTTGACTGATAAACGCCAGAAAACCCAAACATCAAATATATTGCTGTCAATAAAGTGTAGCTGTATGGTGTGGACAACATTGTCAGTTATCTTTCTTAACTGAGGATTAACAATGTTATCCAACACCATACAGCAACACTTTATTGATTTTAGCATGATCAAATTTACAGTTTCAAGATGGTTTATTTTGTGGCGTTCTTTTTCTCGGTAAAACGCCAAAAAATATAACATTTGGGCTGAAAGGGTGTAAACTCAATAACATTTTGCTGCATGAGATGAACAAAAATTATAGAAAAAGAGGCTGATTTCATACGAAAGTCGAAACAACCAGTGAAGATGCTTCAAAAGAAGAAAGAGACTGGTGACAGTGAAGATTTGCAGATCAATATTTATTTTGTTTAATTTTCTTTTTCAGTTGATTGTTATTTAATAAACAACGCCATATCTAATAAAAACGCCAAAAAAACAAATGTCTTACACCTTTTGGCGTTTATCAAACCATCCTAAAATTACTTTGGACAAGTATTATAAAAAAAACTTTTTTTATGTATTCTTTTTTTATTTTCCTTTTCAGTTGATTGTTGTATAATAAAAACACCATATATAATAAAAACGCCAAAACAGCCAAAATGCTTGTTTAAACGATATCATCCCGTTAAACGCCCCCAAAAACTCCCAAACTATAATAAAATTAGTTTGAAAAAGTATTATAAAAAACCCAAAAAAAATAATAAAAAAATAAAAAAACAAACTTGAAAATGTAACTAGAAACAGTAAATTCAAATCAGAAAAACTGAAGATAGGGAAATTTATTATATTAGAATCTAAAACGCCAAACTTGAAAGATGGGACGTGTTACAGACTTCAGAGATAAAGCTTGTCAAAAACAATAATTACAAATAGTAACCGAAAAGATGAATACTTTATTATAATAACGCACCGCCTAAATTTGGCGCCAAAAAGAGATCCTATAAAATGATATATCTCAGCAACTTCCATTTGATCAAACCAAAAAAAACAAACGCCAATACTACTAAATACCACTCACTGTAAAACGCCAAAAAAAATCAAAGATGGCTATTATGCTTTCTTGGATATTCAGTATTGTTATTCGTCAAGTTTCACTGAATGAATTGTTAGGGGAGGCGAGTAACTCGGTAAGATTTTTGCTGCATGAGATGGACAAAAATTCAAGAAAAAAATACTAATGCCAATCATATGGCATTTTGTATTTTTTGTTCTTGAAGAAGGCTTGGATGAGGAGAAGAGATCAATGACACTGAAGAGTGGGATGATGATAAAGATGAAGATCAACATGAAGAAAAAGCGAAAAACCCACCCACACATCATAGATCTATGTCCCCAAACATCCACAAAAAAGCTACTTCAACAGACGAGCAGGCAAAATAATCAAACCGATGGGTTTGTTAAGTTTTACATAAAACGCCATATTTTGGTGTCAATTCTTGTACTATTAAAGAACAAAGAGACTGATGACAGTGAATATTGTGAAGAGATATCCGATTAGGATTTTTAATTTATTTTCTTCGCTTGTATTTTTTTTTTCTGTGGCTGAAATATAATCCAAAATTGTAAAACGCCAAGATAACCCAAACGCCAAAATGTTTATAAAAAATAATAGAACAATGGGCCATCTTGTTTAAAACCCCTTAAAAAACGCCATTCAAGTAGATTTCCTGCCCCGTGGGTTACCATGGCATACGATGTGAATAAACGCCATAAACGCCAAAATGTTGATACAATGAAACCATTAAAATGCCATTAATTATTGAATTTGGTTAACGCCAAAAATCTAAAAAACCAAAAATTAAAACAACATTGGGAAAAGCGGAACTGGAAAAGCAGAAGATGAAAGGACAAAAAAAGCCTCTCCGCCCTTTTCTAAGCGGCAGGACACGTGTTGGGCCAGGAAGCGTTCTCACACTTTTCAGCGTTTTTTCCCGATCCCGTTTCTATATATATATATATATATATATATATATATATATATATATATATATATATATATATATATATATATATATATATATATATATATATATATATATATATATATATATATATATATATATATGTGTGTGTGTGTGTGTGTGTGTGTATATATATACACAATGTCTTTCCTAAGACATTTACATGATACACGTTTGAAGACTTGAAGACACTCGTATCATAAAAACGAGACGAATTCACCAAAATAGGTGTGAAAATTTGGTGAATGACTCTCAATCCGCTTGTTCAATTTTTTGCACGAAATTACGCCATCAAGTTATGAGTGAAATCCACATCTTGATGATAAATTTCCAATTCAAACTCCAGTGGACCCTCGTCAAAGTGTCGGAATTAACTTTCTTGACCCGACGAGTACCAACCACACTTAGGGTACGAAATCGCCAAATTAGGGGTGAAACCCGCATCTTGTCGACTAGTCTCATTCCTCGATTTTCAATCCCGCCAAAGTTTCGATTTTTCAGTCGATTAGGGACATGTAGTAACTGGAAGGGTAAAATACCATTAATCGCTTCTCGACGAGAGTATTTTACCTATAGGCCAAAGCGCGTATCCCTAATTTGAAAGGACTTTCAATTCACTTTGAAATAGTCGAAGTTTCTAAACCCGAAACACTCCAATGTTTTATCTAGCCTCTCTTTTATGTTATCTCAATTTCTATGTATTTTAATACTTGTTACCTCGTTCATTTCAAAACCGATGCACGATTCGCATGTTTCTCGCAATCAAAAACATTAATAATTCTCGCGAACAAACTAAATTTATACTCTTTTACGCAATCATACATGTTTATACCTTGTGAATACTTGTTAAATTCATGCAATTTATGTGAATCATACGTGTTATGTGAATCCTTATATGCTCATACATGCAAAACATTATTTTATATTATGATCAAGTCTCATCCTTTCCCTATATTTCGATTCGCTACATGTCTTCCCCCAGCTCGTCCAAGAAGTCACGGTCTGGTTCGAAAAAGGGTTCCAACAACAACAATGAGGACACGATATCGAAGAAAGACCTTGTGGGATTAATCGCTGAGCAAATGGCCGAGAAAATGGCCAAAGTTATGTAAGACCAATCTTAAAATAACAGAATTTATAATATTTAACACGCATTTATTACAAAAAAGTGAGCTTACAAAAACTTTGTTGGGTTTACAATGTGACAACTGTGCTCTGTAATCGTTGTACGATGTAAAACAATGTTGATTATTAATAAAACAATGTTCTTTGGTGTTATTATATGTGTTTTGATGTACTATGTGTATATTTGTGTTTGGTGATGTTTACAATTCGATTCGATTCCAATTTCAAGCTTTAAATCGCTTTCTGAAAAGTTATACGCGAATTGGTGCGTAAACGCAGTCAGTATAACGCAACAAACATTCTGGAATAGTGACATAGGCTT
The DNA here is from genome assembly GCF_002127325.2 of Helianthus annuus. Classification (NCBI taxonomy): domain Eukaryota; kingdom Viridiplantae; phylum Streptophyta; class Magnoliopsida; order Asterales; family Asteraceae; genus Helianthus; species Helianthus annuus. Next base: position 128,022,669 of record NC_035439.2, read on the forward strand.
AACATACCTTAAATAACCTCCACATAACTTAGAAATAAGTTCTGGATGGTTTGGTGTGTTAAAATCAACTTTGTTCGATCGCAGGGACTATTTGTGTCAAACTGCGAAACTATACCAATTTGTATAGTAACGAACATTCCGGAACTTGATCATAAGTTAAACATACCCTAAATATCCTTTACATAGCTTAGAAATAGACTTTGAGGGATTCGGTATGCTAAAATAAACTTTATTGATCAATAGGGACTAAAAGCGTCAAAAAGTGCACAAGTTTGCATTTTCGCGCATATTTTACGTTCTGAATATATCCGGACATCCAAAAAATCATGTAATCATTAAAATATTATGTTTTAGTGTGTGGCATGATAAAATTTCATTCGTCGCTTAATTTGGATTGTTTTTGCGTTCGTTACGACTCCCGTCGTAATTAACCGAACAACGCAACCGTACGACCAAACGAACCGACATCCGAGATATTTTTGAACATCTTTTGAGTTCCCTATACTTTAACATCATTTTAGAGCCTTGAAATGAGGTTAACGGGGCTTAAACGTGTCAAAAATGAGCCGAAACGCAAGTTTCTAAGCTGCGGGGACTAATTTTGACAATCTGCCAAAGTTGGCCAGGCGGCCCACGTAAGCCAAGCTTAATTCTTACGTGGGGCGTGAGAGCCTGTCAGACAGAAACTTCAGATTCAGCAATCTGGGCTAAATTCAGGGGTTTTAATGTAATATTTGCAATACCTGGAGCTGGTTTTCGACTCCCACTGTATTCTAATACCATTAACCCACATGTATAGCCAAGATTTCACCCTCTAAACACTTGGAATCATCCTATTGATCCTAACTTCCTATAAATAGCAAGCTTCCTCATTTGGGTTTTTCACAACTTGATTCAATCTCTGCTCTAAGTTGAGGTTTTAACACCTCATACCTGAGTAATTTTGAATCAAAACACCCTCTTGGACCCTTTGTAAGTCCTCTTCTTGCTTGTTCTTGTATTTCAAGCATGAAAGTCAAACAAGTTTGACTTTCAGCTTTGACCAAGTCAATGGTCAACACAAAGTTCCGTTGAACTTTGCAACGTGAGCGTAATCACGATGGTTATAGTCCCTTATGAGTATACCTACTGATTACCACGTTGACTAGGCGTAGTGACGAGTCGTAGTTTCGGCCAAAATGCGTGTTTATGCGTATTTTGTAACCAAACTACTCTAGGGTATCAAAACCTTTTGTTTTGATATCAAAACCTGTTTTCTAACTTAACTAAACATGTTCTAGCATGTTTAGCTCGTCACTCTTAGTTTGGTGCTTGTGTAGAGTCGTAAGTCAAGCGGACTAAACCCCCGCTTAGACTTTCGAACACGACCCGTTTGGTCGATCATTAGGATCCGACCAAACATGTTTAGTGACCATAATAGCATAGGGAATAACCTTTCGAGGTTATACCTTATGGTCACTTAGGCTTAATTAGTCGCATGATAAGTAGTTTATATGCCTTTGGTAAATTACCAAAATGCCCTTTTCATACATAATTGGTAATTAAGCATATATAACCTAAATTTTTGTCACATAACTAGTTATGCAACATATTTAAACATGTATGGGCATATAATACTTGTCATATGACTAGTTAGACGTCTCGAACGCGCTTTTGCGCGCACGATGCGTTAAAGTAGCGTGAGCTACCTTAATGGGTCGCAATGGGTCGAAAGCACATAGGTTAGGTTTCAATTTAGAATGTAGGCTTTGTTAAACCATATCATATGAGTTCCAACACTCATTTGGTTTACAAGACCTCATTCTGTCCGATCTTCCGATTTAGGCGTCTATTGTTTGACTAGTGATTCGATTACTAGGTGCTGTTTGATTGCTCTAGGTTTGCTTGAGTTTGCTTGAGTTCTTTTGATTGAGGATACTTTGCACTCCATGTGAGTACATAGTTCCCCTATTTTACTGTTTTAAATGTTTTGGGGTGATTCATATGTACGAAATGTTTTCAAGGTTTAAACGATGATTTCAAAAATGATTAAAACGATTTTTACTAAACTAATAACGATTTCAGTAATGTGAACGAAACTTGATGGTTGTAGTTACATAACAAATGACATTCATTAATTTTGGCCCAACCGACCAGTATTAGGTTATGGTACCATAGGATCTGACAAATCCCGTTACTTTACTACACCCATGGTTATGTGTGGGGGTTGTGGGTAGCAACTGAATCTGATGTTTATTAACTTACCCTTTGGTGGTTTGTTAACTCGAGAAGCGATAAACGAGGTGATCGAGTCACGAAGGTTTGAATGTTATTAACGAGACGACCATATATAAGTTATCACAATTAAAACGAGGACGATTTAAATGATATAAACGAGTAAACGATTTGGAAACAATTTGGAAACGATTTGGAAACGATGTTAAACAATCTGGGTAAACGATTGGTTTTTGGCTAGTGTTTAGATAACGGGACGGGTATAATGTGGTGAAAACATGGTAGATACGCTGCTGGTACTTCTTATATATAAGTGTTTTCAACATATTATATACCGTGGCGTTATTTAGTTCACTTGGGTAAACGATTTTGGAACGATATCACACAAACGAGGTTTTCGAAATAATACGACTTTTATTAACGAGATTTTATTAACGATTTAATACGAGATGTTTTACAAATTGCTTTACTAAAACAAATGTTTTTGGGTTAAGAATCATGGCTACGAGATTTTATAAGCTATAACCCGCTTGATTTGAGTTGGTTAATTAAGTTGCAATATTACACTCTTTTCAAAATAAAGTTTTTAAATGAAGTATTGCAACATTTAAACTAGCCATGAATCCGACACTCCTATAAAACCTATGTACTCGCCAGCATTTCCTTGCTGACTAAGTTTTTACATATGTTTCAGGTGTTGTTGCTTGATGTGGTTTCTAGGATGCATGCGTCACGTAGGATCTGGACAAGGCCTTAGTGACATAATAACAATGATAGTCGATATTTAACGTGTTTGTTATGTGTCAAGACAATGTAATGTTAATATTTTCAATAAAACGAAACTCTTTGTGTATCCATGGTTGTGAAACAATAATTCTGTTGCAACACTCCCCGACGTTTCCGCCGCGGTTTTGTTGTTTTAGCGCGGTCGGGGTGTGACACACAATCATACATGATCAAAATATTTGAGTTATCATTCTAACTAGTTTAAACATTCAAATGCAATTCTTATTATTTACATATTAATTTAAACAAAATAAACCAATGCGGAAGCTTGTTCGGTGTGTTCGGTTCTTGAAAGACGCTTGATCTTCATCCAGAAATCTTGTGAGCATTCACCTATTGGCAAAACCACATAAACTGTTAGTTTTGACAACTTTTAAATACGTATAATCAAGTCCTACGGCCCAACAATGGAAATAAAAGAAAATTTCTGAAATATAGATCGGTCGCGCCCTGCGACCGTTTTCGTCTCAGCTTTCGCGGCCCGCGACAAGTGTCGCGTCGCGCGACCAGTTTATTAATTCGCCGTCGCGTAGCGCGACGGCCTATTTTTCACAGCAGGTTTGTTTGTTTGAGCTGCAAATGCCCAGCTCCGAGTTTTAACCAAATTCAAACTTTAAAATTTCATAACTTTAGTTCTACATGTCCGTTTCGCGTGATTCTTTTCCCCACGCGACCGTAATTCGATTCTCCATCATATGGAGTTATAATTCAACATTCAAACTAATAAAATTCCAAATTTTTAAGCAGTCGACTTATTATTCAAAATCAACATTTTGACCCGTTTGTATTTAAAACCACCAACTTGTTTCTTAAACAACCAAATACATACATCAATGTATTTAACTCAAGATCTCTAGCTCGAGTTTATAATTCTTATGAATTATGCTATTAGTACGCAAGCTATGCGCATAAATCCGTTTTTAGACATTCGACCCATGAATGTCATTACCTCTAATTTTTATACATATCTAAGGACTACATAATCATAATACAAGTTCCTAAACAACCTCTCAGGGTCATTTGCCCGACTTACCCCTCAAGGGCTTTTTGGTCAAATTTATGTCCATCATTTTATGGCGAGGGACCGTCACTATCTATTTGACCAAAAATTACACTTTTAACTATAAATTCAGTTAAGCGTACCTGGCCCGGGTTATAGAATTAACCCGTTTAAATACCTTTTGCTTTTAAAGTTGCTAGTTTAAAGCAACGCAAGCCATAAATTAATTCCTGTGATCGCAAAACTCAACAAACGGTCATCAGTTATTGTTGTCAAATGGTATTAACACACCATTTGACCCGTTTAGTCGAAATGGCCAATTGTTATTATGAGAGGATATCTAATTACCATCTCACCCTTTTTACCCATTCCGGTTTTCTCCTTGAACTCTTTTTACTTACAAACTGTTTCTTGTCTTGTTTGACCCGTTATGACTTTCGCCATATGATATCTATTTGAATCTCTTTTCCCATCTGTCCACTCATGTCCGGATTACCTTTTTACCATTTTTTTACCCGTCACGGTTTACACCATAATGTAATGTTTCAAAATTTCTTATTTATTCATCACCACATGAATAATATACCCTTTTTACCATATTTCATGGTTTCTTACAATTTCTCCCTTGTTCCGACTCGCATTATTTCGTGCCGGAACATCATATTTCAATTACTTAATAAAGTTCATATACAATACTTGCAAATAAGTATTTCGTAAATAATATAAAGGGGCGTAAGCTTACTTACCTTGCATCCGAAACACGCTTTTCCTTCACACTTGATTCGTTTGACCCGCTTCCTTTCCAAGCCTCCACCTAGCTTGTCAAGCGTCAAACTATAATCATAATTCGTAAGACGGTTAGATTAGTCATTATCACATACGACTATTCCATCTTACGAATTCTATGTCAAATCTACTATTTGACTTCATCATTGGTTTATATGACTTATAAGTCATTTACCCTTAATCATACAAAATGCAAATTTACGTTCAGTAACTCACTTAGGCAAACCCATCTATTATCAAAGACACACTATTCATTAGACAACATCTACGGGTTTTCATCTATAAATGAAACCCCCCTTGTTTATCATATAGGCGTTCCTATGGATACCCAATCAAGCCAAGTTCATATCACTGAAAATAGGCTGTTTTTGGTGACCTGTTTAACCTGTTTACAAGTCTTCAAAAATTATGATTTTTTTATGTGACGTACCTCTCGGAGGGTTAGGCCTTGTGTTAGAATTTCAAGATCTATCTCTTTACCAAAAGTTCGTAAAAATTTATTTACTAAGCTGCAATCAGATTCATCACTTCTGACTGCAGCTTACGCAAAAATTCATTTAAAATTCCTCGTTTATCCGATTGACGAAATTCCAACTGGAGATTTTTGTAATCAATTAAAGCTATCTACAGTAAAAATTTGAGATCATAACTAAGTTCCTAAATTGAGTTATGACATTCATAATAGGCTGCAAATTCTGCCAGAAAACGCAGCTTGAACCTTCGATACGGGAAAATTCATAAAATGCTCAATTTCTGTCGAAAAAATGCAATTCCAGTGGGGTTTTAAAGATATTTCCTGGAATTACATTTTAGACTTAAGAAACACATGTTCTTGTCACATTTTGTCCACGTTACAGCCAATACAAATCGGCTGTAAATTCTGATCAGAAGCTGTTTGAATTCAGCTTTCAATTAAAACATGTTTATAACATTATAACACTATTTTTAGCAATCAAAACCCTAAAAACATCACATACACGAATTTAGCATTAACAAATCTGAATTTACTTCATGGGACTCAAATTACACTAGAATAATAATCATAATCCTAGTGTTTGACATGTTTCTACAAAACCCGCTAAGCACCTATATTGGTGATTATGGATTTTCATAGTGATGAACATAATTGAACAAACTAATGGCTAGGGTATATTCATAGACATGATTTCAACCCAAATTCACCCAAACAACTATCACGAAAGCTCAATTTCGAATCATAAGTGTTCATCCAGAATTTTAGATTGAACCAAATAGTGAAATTTTTACATACCTTATGATCCCTTTACTGATGAGATCACTAATCTATGCTTGGATTTCGATTTGAAATCGATTTGAGCCTTCAATTTGATCAATTAGCAAGAACTAGGGTTTGGAGGTGAGTTTGGTCGCCCTCTTGTGTTTTGTTCGATCTAGACACACACAAGTGTGTGTTTGGAATTTCAATTTTTTTGTTTTAATTAAAACTAGTTTAACTTTTAACACCTTTAGCCCCTCTAATTCACCCAAGTTACATAGAGTGTATTTTAACCAACTTCTTTATTACTACAAGAGTTATAATTAACTAGGTTATTTATTTCCTAGTTATTTTATCTTGTTCATAACCGATATTTTTCGGGTTTTACCTAACCCGTTTCACTTTAAGTCTCGTTAACTCGGTACTTTTATATACTTTGTTTTCTCAAAGTATTTATCCTCCTTTTTATTAATATTAGATTTGTTTATTTAAATCCTAATATTTACCGGGTAAATTTTCACCACTAACAGTATTTTACCCGTCGTCAATATTAACGTGGTTCGATTACCGAACCCGTTTTTAGGGTGTTACAAGTTATTCCTGACATTGTAAGCAGAATTCAACCCATTACGGAAACCCCCAACGGCTACGTCGATTCCAAGGTGGAAACACCTAAGACGACGTTCTTGTTCAACTAGTTCATGGCTTGCAAACTCCTCACCTTCACTGGCGAAGAAGGTGTAACTGCCTTACTTCTGTGGTTCGATGCCATTGAGCTGACCTTTTTGCAAAGCGGTTGCCCTGACAACCTTTGAACCCTAAACGCAATGGGTGTGTTTCGTTCGAGAGCTCTCGAGTAGTGGACATCCGAGCGCAATGCTCGAGGGAACGAACTAGCCCATGCCTTACCTTGGGCTGAATTGAAGAAGTTAATGAAGGACGAGTTTTGTCCTCCCCATGAACTTCAAAAACTGGAGAATGAATTCTGGAATTTGAAGCAAGTAGGGAACGACAACGCTGGTCTGACAGCACGATTCAAACAGATCAGTGCCATGTGTCATGGCCAAGTCGACTCTGTCAACAAAGCTATCGCCAAGCACATCTGATGCCTCCCACCTACCATTTTGAACCTAGTCGGGTATGCTTCCCCAAAAACCCTTGAAGACACATTTCGTTTGGCCGCCAAGCTCAAGAACAATTGTGTTCTTCATGGAATTTCCGATAAGGTTCCCTCGAAGAATGCTCATAAAGCAACCACTGATACCACCACCACTAAGTCATCCAAGCCGTCGTCCTCCAAAAATAAGGACAAGAAATGGAAGGCTTCAAGCTAGAATTGTGTGGTAGTCACTCCGCCAAACCCTCAGCCTATTCAAGCAGTTTCTCCTACAACAACCACCGAACCACAAAGACGAACCTACACTGGGACTCATCCCAAATGTATCACCTGTTTTTATCACCACCCTAACAACACACATTGTCGCCTGTGCACGAGTTGCCATAGGTTTGGGCATTTTTTCCAATCGATGCCGAAATGGCCCACGACCACAAGGCAATCAAAACCAAGCCATTGTAGCCCAAAACTTTGCCCCTAATCAAGCTCAACCCCAAGCCAACAATGGTTGGGTGTGTTACAAATGTGGTGATCCGAATCACCTTGCTAATGCTTGTCATCAATGCGCCAACAACAACAACCCTCAACCACAACAACAACAACAACAGCCTCAGCAAGCGCGAGGCAGTGCCTTTGTCATCATCGCCGCACAAGCGCAAAATACCAACAACGTCATAAACGGTATGTTTCTCGTCAATAATGTCTATGCATCTTGTTTATTTGAGCCCTGCTTTGCAAAAAATGTTAGACAGGACTTCCATAGCTAAAAGGAACAAAAACGGAGATAATGGGTCTCCCTGTCTGATCCCTTTGGAACAACTAAATTCAAAAGTGGGAGACTCGTTCACTAAAACCGCGGACCTAGCCAAGTTTAAAACCCCTTCCACCCATTTACACCAAAGATTAGGAAAACCTATCTGATCCATGATATCCAGCAAAAAATCCCAACAAACGTTATCATAAGCTTTTTCAAAATTGATTTTTAACAGCAAAGCCATTTTTTAACTTTTTTAATCCAAGATATAAGCTCATTCAACATCAACGGGTTGTCAAGAATATACCTGCCTTCAAGAATAAATTCCAATACCTTTTTATGAAGTTGAAGTTAAAACTGTTTGGCCCAGGGGCTTTGTCGGCCCCACACTCGAAAACAGCTTTTTTATCTCCTCGTTCTTGAAAGTAGTTGTCAGATACGTCGCGTCCTCCTCCGAAAGTCTCTTAATATTATGAAAAATAAGATTTGGTCTGTTATAGGATTTTTCCTTAAAAGCTGATATGAAGAAGCTCATAATCTCTTTTTTGACTAAGGAAGTTTTTGTCGTCCATACTCCATCAATCATAAGACCGAGGATATTGTTGGAAGCCCATCTATTATTAATGAACCCGTGAAAAAGTGCCGAATTTTCATCTCCATCAACATCCCATTTGATTCTAGCTCTTTGTTTGAGATCTTTATATTTGTACTCTTCCATTTTTTTAAATCTTTAATACATTCCGCTTTGATCCACTCCTCATCTTCCGTTAATTCTCTATCTTCCAACCGCTCATCCATGTTGTCAAGCTCGTCCTTTAAAATCCTCTCTTTTTCCCCTTCCTTGGATAAAGCCTCCTTTTTCCATTTTTTAATACCCTCCCTGATCCTTTAAAATTTTTCCATTAAACGCACATGTAACACCTCGAATTTTTGTGTCCAATGATGTGTTAACACGTGTCATTTGTTTACACGTGGCATCTATAATAAATAAAGGACTAATTTTGACAAACCTTGAAAGTATATAAATTCGAGGGTTATAAATGTCAACAAGGGTAAATATACTGTATAGTATCCCTAAATAATGCTTAAACCTTCAAACGAATAAATTATAGATCGTACAAAAATAAAACGCGGAAGAAAGTGAGAGAGTACAAACTACAGGGGCTAACTGTGTCAACATGTTTAATAATACCTCTGAGTGACCCTTTAGCGTCCCAAAGACTTTGTAACGGTGTTATACCCTCACTAAAATAATATATATGAATTTCGCGAAGTTTCGATATGAAACGAGAAAGTTACGATCGAATTCGTAGAAGAAGGGTTAAAAGCGTCAACAGTGAAAGTTAAGGCTTTCCAATATAATTAATAAATAAACCGGGGACTTAATAATGCGGGTAATTAACACGAGGCCCCTATCGGTAAATAACCGAGGGCCAAACCGCAAAGTTACCCCTTCAAAACCGAAAGGTCAGGCGAATCATTACGAAAGATTTCGTTATTAATGGCCAGATTCTGTAATAATTACAAAAAGATTTAAAAATCCTGATTTCTTAACCTTAGGCGACCCGCGTGAAGTTTAAGCATTAGTTGAGGCGGGCCGCGAGCCTCTTAAATAACGCGTCTGTTATATGAACTTTAGGCGACCCGCGTAAAAGAAGCATGGAATGTCCATGCGGGTCGCGTAAAGTGCCCAGATGCAGAAACTTTGTAGTTTCTTGACTTTTGGAGCTTGTGAACGATCATGCACATAATTATGGGGCATGGGCACCCTATGCTCGACCCATAACACTTAGGGGACACCTACCATCACCTCTGGTCTGATTGTGAGAGTTGTAATGATCAAAGATGCTTGGCATTGGCTATAAATAGCCACCTTAAGCTCATATCATTCACACAACTCAAACAACTCCCATCTGATCATTTTAAGTGCTCCCAAGTGTTCTTCTCTGCTCCATATTCAAGTCCTAACTTCTGTAAGTTGCCTTGATCATTCATACTTCAGTTTATGCTTAGTATTTAGCTAAAAACCAAACCGTCGTAAGTACGGTTTGACTTTAAAATAACTCAGTGATGGTTCAGTCTTATGACGAATCAAAAATGGTTATGAGTTGGTATTTATGTGGGTAATAAACCTCTAAAATGGTTCCCCCTGATCACCACCCTAACTATGTCAAATATCGAGTCAAACGCGCGATTAAAAAGTCAACAGAAAGCTATTTTGGCAATTTATGCATAATCTGTAATATATATGTTATGGAACCTGTTTTGATAATCATAAAACATGATAATAAGTATATAAACATGTTTGCGCTCGTTTGAATCGATCATTTACTATATTGAACCGGTTCGGAGCCGAAAGTCGCAAAAGTTTGACTTTTGCTTTGACTTCAGTTCTGACCCGTTTTACTGAGGTATAAATATACCTTAGGACTCTCTTAGGACCAGGTCACATGTTGGTATAAGCCTCTGTGGTCGGTTCATGAGTTACCCGAGTCTTTTACGTATTTCCGTCATTCGCCTAAAAGTTGACCGTAACGGCCTTTTAAAATTAAAACGAGTATTTCGGACACGTGAACGGACCAAAACCTTGCTTATTAAATTATAAGCATGTCCTTAAAGTTTCACATCAATCCGAGGCCTAGAATGAGAGTTATGCTAAAAGGCGCACTTTTAAGAAAATTTTGTAATTAACGGCGCATTAGCATAACGCTCATCTAACCCAAGTTTTCGGCACCAAAACTTTTACCCACTGTGGTAAAATAATATTTTGGGAATTTTAAAGATTTTTAATAATTTTTACCTTGCTCATAACCTGCGGTTATGGCTACGGTTCGGTAAATACCGAATATGCCCTTTTTGGCCAAAACGGGAGTTCTACAAGGTCTTTTGACCCGATTCCAGTTGCCACTGGTTTTAAATAATAAATAAAGTATTTTAAGCTTTATAAGCTGTTCGGGAAACTCAGATTTCCTGTAGAACTCGAAAAGCCTTTTTTTTTAAAGTCTTTAAAATGACCGAAAAGCCCCTACGGGGCATAATAATAACTTAAACTCGTTACGGGCATTACGGAAGGTATCCTACTGATACCAAAATACTTTTAAGGCATATTGACTTAGGAAATAAGCGTACGACTCTTATGGTTAACCGTTTCGCCTATTTGCGCACACGGTACGGCTCATGGAACTAGTTTTCGTGCAATAGCCGATATGGGTCAAATAATACTATTTGAACCCCAAAATCCAGAGTATGAACTATAAACCCATATAAAACAAGTCACTGAACTTGTCGGGTCCAAATCATACTCTATTCTCGGTTTTCGCCTTTTCGTGCGAATTAACCATATCTATATAAATCGGAACCAACCGGTCTAGGCTACGGCCAATATAACGACCCGTTAGGATTCTAAGAGGTTAATTAAAACCTTCGTTCCAGATTAGGAGCCCCAGTAAAAGCTATCGGTGACTTGATCTTAATTAAGGATTTATACTTGCAAAGGTAAATACTTTTGACTTATTTCCCCTATATGGGCTTGGGTTACGGTATATTAATACCGCTTGATTGAGCATTATATAATTCCATCGCTTAGGTGGTTAATTGATTAAATATGATCGGCTCATTTAAACAGTTTTGTTGCTTATAAGCCTTTGGGGGGTTTAATGACCGTTGTCCCGGATATCCTCGGCATCATTTTACGAAATGGCCACGACCATCGACATCCCGGTGTAGGCGTACACCCGGTATAAAGTGTCGACATTAAAACTAAAAGACGTAGCCGTTGGTTTCTGTACTACGGTTTTACGCGAACGTGGTGTGTCTATAAATCTTTAACCCGGCACGACCCGGGCTACTGAACGCATAAAAGAACATGTAAAACGTTCACAAGATCATTATGAATTTTCCCAAGTTATAAAAGAGTTTGTGCCTTGTGCATTCAAATCAATTTTAATAAACATTTTTAAATGTGTCAGTTGAATGTATTTACCAGTGTAAACTGACGTATTTTTCTCAAAAAGATTAAGTGCAGGTACCTAAACGTAATTGGCTGGTATTAGCTCCCTAGCGTCGGGATAAGCCTCGCAAGCTTGATTGCAGTATCTGATGGAACATTACTTTACCTTTATTTACGATCCACTGTGGATATATTCAACCCCTGTAATACATTTTGATATTTCGATCAGAGGTTGAAATTTATATATTTATCTTATGCTTCCGCTGTGCATTATATAATTGTGTGGTTTGACTATATTGTTGCCAACATCGTCACGGTAATCCCCCACCGGGCCCACCGGTGAGACACGTGGAAATCGGGGTGTGACAGGTTGGTATCAGAGCCAACATTGAGTGAATTAAACACTATCCTATTGTGTTTAATCTCAATAACACAATTGCACATACTTGAGTCTAGACAAGAACTTAGGACAAATTCGGACTATTACTCCTTTTTGTCTTTATTTTCGGTTTTGATTTTTAATAAGTTTTGGAGCAGGAAAATGCCACCTGTTATATTCCGAGGAAGAGGAAGGGGACGAAGAGGCCGAGGAGAAATCGTGACTCATCACGATAAAGAAGCTGGACCATCTGGTACAAGACATCCTTCGATGACAAGGAGCGAAGAGCCACAACGACGAAGAGATCTTTACGAACCAGCGAGGCATTCCACTTCGCACAGCTCGACGCCATCCTACCGGCACTCCTTTGGGCCAGATTCAGAAAATAATCCCAACAACCCACAACCTTCCTTCATACCTCTACAACGTTCGGTATCGCACCGAAACTACGACGACCCTAGTCCATACTACGTAGCTCAGTTTAATCCGGCTGACTACATACAGGAACCTTCAGGTTTTGTTCCACTAGGGCCACAAGACCATTTTTCTGAAGATCCCATGGAGGAAGATGAGGATCCAACTGAACCAGCTCGTGGTACGCCCACGCATCCGATAGAAGTATCTGATGGATCTTCATATCATGGTCCGCAGTATCAAGGCCCAGACAGCTTTATGGCCTTGTTTGACCGACATGAGTGGTACAACACACCATCTCATCAGACATCGCAACCGAGACATCCACAGGATCCCTCTGGGGATTCACGCTTTGAGGCAGTTACGCCACCACCTCCGCCACCGCCACAACCAGTTATACCTGATCCGCCGAGGCGTAGGAGGACCAATGCTCGTATGTCTACACGAGGAGGAGGGGGTAACCACTTCAGCACTCCTCGACATTCTAGTAGTAGCCACTATCCGCCACTACATGAAGAAGGACCTTCAAGTCCTATACAAGAAGCGAACTCCGCACCTACTGCACGAAATTCGCCACCATTTGGGTATGACCAACCCATACCAGCTTACACAGGTCCAACGGCTTACAACCCGTTTGAACCGTCGCAAGCACAATACAACTACGGCTATGAGCGCGACCCATATGTGGTGTCGGCTAGATATAATGCGCGCTACCCTGACGGAGCACATGGAAACATGGGACCACCGGATTACTCAGCTCATGGGTATCCAATACCTCCCAGACCTCCAGTTCCGCACCAAGCGCCACAACCACGATTTTCTCCTCCTGAACAGGAAGAAATACTCCATCGACTAGATCGTGTGGAGAGAGAGTTCGAGGAAGAGAAGAAAAGCCACCGAGGATTTCTCAAGGGCTTGGCGAACCTACTAAAGGGCAAAAAGAAGAAACGTGACCACTAGCCCTTAATAGTTGTACTACTGTAATTTCTACTTTAAAATAAGTCCCTACGTGGACAACTTATCGTATTTCAGTCCCTACGTGGACTTATCTTTCGTCCTTGCATGGACACCTATCTTATATTAGTCCCTGCGTGGACTTGTCACTTATTTTAAAACCTCTATGGAGGTATGTATTATTTGAAAGACCCGTTTAGGGCCATATGTAATTGTATTTGAGATTTGGAATGTATGTTATGAGTTTTGTTTTAATATATATAAAAATAAATCAAAACCATTCCTTTTATATTGATCTGCCTAGTAAAGAATCTTAAGGGGGTGAAACCTAGCTTGGGGTCTTTTAAGATCAGTCAAGATGGTACGACCTAGCTGAAAGGATTCTGATTCCCTGTTAACCTCTGTACGCATGTTAACATTCATGGCGGATGTGATTCGTTATAATCACGCACGTCATTCTTATACAATAATCCTTTGAGGATTTCAAAACCCAACTAAATGATATATAGATCGTGGGTTAAATCACCAATAAAGGTGGCCAATATTATAAAGACATCCATTCAGTGATGCAATGCCTACGGGCCAGTACTATAAAGACATCCATTTAGCGATGCAATGCCTACGGGCCAGTATTATAAAGACATCCATTTAGCGATGCAATGCCTACGGGCCAGTACTATAAAGACATCCATTTAGTGATGCAATGCCTACGGGCCAGTACTATAAAGACATCCATTTAATGATGCAGTGCCTACGGGCCAATATTATAAAAACATCCATTAGTGATGCAGTGCCTACGGGCCAGTAATATTAAAACATCCATTAGTGATGTAGTGCCTACGGGCCAATATTATTAAAACATCCATTAGTGATGTAGTGCCTACGGGCCAACCATATTAACACATCCATTCGAGATGTAGTGCCTACGGGCTAATCATATTGAAACATCCATTAGAGGTGTAGTGCCTATGGGCCATAATAATTGTCTTATAACGACAAAGAACAGTGGTGGTCTATGACTCCCTGTCAGAAAGAGATAAAGAACTACGGTTCGATTCTCTATGCCTTTGATTCTCTGAAATCTCGGCTAATATTATAAAACATCATCATGATTAGGCTTTATGCCGCCAGTACTATTTATATAGTTAAAATAGGATATATTCAAATCCTAATATTTAATGTAATGAGATAATAAATTAACCGAATATGGTCTCTGTACCATGGTTGACAAATTGTCATAAAAGACAATCACATAATAATCTCCTAAATTAAAATTTTGTTATCTTCTGTAACAGATTCAAGTTACAATGGCGGATCCCAATGGAGAGAACAGCCACACGAATGAAGATGACTATGACAATGCGTCAGTACATTTGACAGGCGCACAGCTAAAGGCTCTGATCAACAATGCTGTCCAGGCAGCTATTGATCGTCAACATACGGAGTCTCAAGGCAGATATGTGTCAAAACCACCCTCTAAACCAAAGACACACTCCAAACCACCCTCTGAACCCAAGAAAGATGACGACAAGCATTCGTCTACTGAGCACAGCGTTCACCGCGATAGAGAATATACTGATGCGTCCAGTGCTAAGGGTTGCACCTACAAATACTTTGTATCATGCAAGCCCCGTGAATTTACGGGGGAAAAAGGTGCGGTTGACTGTATCACCTGGCTGGACGAGATGGACACGATTGTGGACATCAGCGGGTGCGCTGAGAGGGACGTGGTTAAGTTTGTGTCTCAGTCATTCAAGGGCGAGGCCCTGGCATGGTGGAGAGCTCTGGTGCAGGCTTCAGGTAAGTCTGCCTTGTACAAAATGTCATGGGGGGAGTTTATTACCCTCATAAAAGAAAACTACTGCCCTCAGCACGAGGTTGAGAAGATTGAGGCTGATTTTGTCTCACTGGTGATGACAAACCTGGATTGTCAAGCTTATCTGACAAGCTTTAACACTATGTCACGCCTGGTGCCATATCTTGTGACACCAGAACCAAGAAGGATTGCCCGATTCATTGGGGGCTTAGAGCCGGCGATCAAGGCCAGCGTAAAGGCCTCTAGGCCAACGACCTTCAGGTCAGTTACTGACCTCTCCTTGTCTCTTACACTTGATGCTGTCCGTCTGAGGGCACAAAGGAGCAAGGAGGCTGAAAAGCGAAAGCGTGAGGATGATACCTCACGAAAGTCCGGTAAAAAGCACCGTGGAAACGGTGAGGGCAAGAGAGGGTCGGAGGCAAGGAAGGAGGGGCAAGCTGATGGAAGACCCTACTGTAAGGTCTGCAAGAAACCTCACTCCGGGAAGTGTAGGTTTGCGTCTGGTTCGCAGTCGCAACAAAGGACTCCACCCTGTGGGCTATGCAAGTCCAAGGAGCATAAGACAGTGGAGTGCAAAAAGATAAAGGACGCAACCTGCTTTAATTGCAATGAAAAGGGGCACATAAAGAGTAATTGCCCGAAGTATGCCAAGAAGGCGGAAGAGACTAAGAAGACAAATGCGAGAGTTTTTCGCTTGGATGCAAAGGAAGCGGTCAAGGACGACAATGTGCTTACAGGTACTTTTCTCGTAAATAATATATTTGCAAGAGTACTGTTCGATTCTGGCGCTGACAAGTCCTTTGTAGACCAGAAATTTTGCCAACTACTAAATATGCCAATCAAAACCCTTGACGTGAAATACGAAGTAGAGTTAGCAGACGGCACGATAGAAACCGTCTCTACCGTTCTAGAAGGATGTGAAATATCCATTAGGAACCATTCTTTTCCTTTATCTCTACTTCCTTTCAAACTTGCGGGTTTTGACATTGTGCTAGGCATGGACTGGTTATCCCATAACCAGGCCCAAATCATTTGTGGCAAGAGGCAAATAGTTTTAAAGACTCCGAGTGGTGAATCTCTTACCATTCGAGGGGATACGCATTACGGATTACCCGAAGACGTATCTATGCTGAAAGCTTCTAGATGTTTGAACAGAGGCTGTGTAATTTACATGGCTCAAGTGATAATTGAAGAACCAAAGCCGAAGATCGAGGATCTTCCTGTCATTTCTGAATACCCCGAGGTTTTTCCTGAAGAACTACCTGGTTTGCCACCAGATAGACAAGTGGAGTTCAGAATTGACATCATACCTGGAGCAGCTCCGATAGCACGAGCACCTTACAGATTAGCTCCGACGGAAATGAAAGAACTGAGGACCCAGTTGGATGAACTGCTGGCAAAAGGTTTTATCAGACCTAGTTCATCTCCCTGGGGAGCTCCTGTCCTATTTGTAAAGAAGAAGGACGGATCAATGCGGTTGTGCATCGACTATAGAGAGCTGAATAAAGTTACCATAAAGAATAGATATCCTTTACCAAGGATCGATGATCTATTCGATCAGCTGCAAGGAGCAAGCTACTTCTCCAAGATCGACTTAAGGTCGGGTTATCATCAACTAAGGGTCAGAGATGAAGATGTACACAAGACTGCATTTAGGACTCGCTATGGTCATTACGAGTTCCTAGTGATGCCTTTTGGGCTCACAAATGCACCGGCTGCGTTCATGGATCTCATGAATCGCGTTTGCAAGCCGTACTTGGACAAATTCGTCATAGTCTTCATCGACGATATCCTTATCTATTCCAAGAACCAAGCTGACCACGAGAAGCATCTCCGTTGCATTCTCGAATTACTACAGCGTGAGAAACTCTACGCCAAATTCTCGAAATGTGAATTCTGGCTACGAGAAGTTCAGTTTTTAGGACACGTTGTAAGTGAGCGTGGTATCCAAGTGGATCCCGCTAAGGTAGAGGCAGTCATGAACTGGCAAGAGCCAAAGACGCCTACCGAAATCCGTAGCTTCCTGGGATTGGCAGGATACTACCGGAGATTTATTGAAAATTTTTCAAGGATTGCTGCGCCCTTGACTTCTTTGACCAAGAAGAAAGAAAAGTACATTTGGGGCCCGAAGCAGCAAGAGTCTTTCGAAATATTGAAGCAAAAGCTAAGCAACGCACCTGTGTTGACCTTACCTGAGGGTACAGATGAATTCGTAGTTTACTGCGATGCATCACACACGGGCATGGGATGTGTGCTTATGCAGAAGGGCAAGGTGATTGCCTATGCTTCAAGGTAATTAAAGGTGCATGAAAAGAATTACACCACCCATGATTTGGAGTTGGGTGCCGTTGTATTTGCACTAAAGTTGTGGAGGCACTACCTTTATGGTATTAAATTTGTGATTTATTCTGATCACAAAAGCCTCCAGCACCTGTTCAACCAGAAGGAGTTGAACATGAGACAACGCCGTTGGATGGAAACCCTGAATGATTATGACTGCGAAATCAGGTACCATCCCGGCAAGGCGAATGTAGTCGCCGATGCGTTGAGCAGAAAAGAAAGGGTAAAACCCATTCGAATCAATGCCAAGAGCATTGAGGTTAAAAATAATTTGATTGAAAGGATTTTGGCTGCACAGCGAGAGGCTGTGTTGGAAGCTAATTATCCTAATGAAAAGCTGGGAGTAACTGAGGAGCAGTTGACTCTTAGCAAGGATGGAATCCTAAGACTGAATGGACGTATATGGGTTCCAGTTTACGGAGGACTACGCGATGTTGTTCTCCAGGAAGCCCATAGTTCCAAATACTCAGTCCATCCTGGTGCTGATAAGATGTACCAAGACTTAAAGGCAAATTATTGGTGGATAGGCTTGAAAAAGTCTGTAGCCGCCCATGTAGCAAAGTGCTTGACTTGTGCTCAAGTCAAAGCCGAGCACCAAAAGCCGTCTGGCTTGCTACAACAGCCTGAACTTCCCGAGTGGAAGTGGGAATGTGTAACTATGGATTTCATAACCAAGTTACCCAAGACCAGGAAAGGAAATGATACAATATGGGTCATAGTCGATAGGCTGACTAAATCAGCTCACTTTCTACCCATCAAGGAGACGTATAGCTCCGATATGTTAGCCCAACTATATGTTGATAAGATTGTAGCCTTACACGGCATACCTGTGTCTATTATCTCCGACAGGGATACTAGATACACATCTCACTTCTGGAAAAGTTTCCAGCAATCTTTGGGCACGCGTTTAAACTTTAGTACGGCTTACCATCCACAGACGGACGGCCAAAGTGAGCGTACTATCCAAACGCTAGAAGACATGCTTCGTGCATGTGCGATCGATTTAGGTGGTAACTGGGATAAAAACCTACCCCTGATCGAATTCTCCTACAATAATAGCTACCACACCAGCATAAAGGCTGCGCCTTTTGAGGCATTATATGGTAGGAAATGCAGATCGCCTGTTTGTTGGGCGGAAGTAGGAGAGGTCCAATTATCGGGACCAGAGATTGTTTTCCAGACAACGGACAAGATTGTCCAGATCCGGGAACGTCTCAAGGCTGCCCGCGATAGGCAGAAGAGCTATGCTGATCCAAAGCGTAAGGATTTTCACTTCGAAGTAGGTGAAAAGGTATTACTTAAGGTGTCACCCTGGAAGGGGGTGATGCGCTTCGGCAAGAAGGGCAAACTGAGTCCGAGATACATAGGACCTTTTGAGGTCATTGAACGAGTCGGATCAGTTGCCTATAAACTGAACTTGCCTGAAGAGCTCAATGGAATTCACAATGTGTTCCACATCTGCAATCTCAAGAAGTGCTTCGCCGACGAATCGTTGGTGATTCCACACACAGATGTGCATATAGATGAGAGCTTAAAGTTCATAGAAAAACCCTTGTCGATTGAAGATCGACAGGTGAAGAAGCTTCGCAGAAAGCACGTACCGATTGTAAAAGTCAAATGGGATGCTCGTAGAGGTCCTGAATATACGTGGGAAGTCGAAGCTACAATGAAAGAAAAATACCCCTACTTATTTGAGTAAATCTCGGGTCGAGATTTATTTTAAGGGGGTGAGGATGTAACACCTCGAATTTTTGTGTCCAATGATGTGTTAACACGTGTCATTTGTTTACACGTGGCATCTATAATAAATAAAGGACGAATTTTGACAAACCTTGAAAGTATATAAATTCGAGGGTTATAAATGTCAACAAGGGTAAATATACTGTATAGTATCCCTAAATAATGCTTAAACCTTCAAACGAATAAATTATAGATCGTACAAAAATAAAACGCGGAAGAAAGTGAGAGAGTACAAACTACAGGGGCTAACTGTGTCAACATGTTTAATAATACCTCTGAGTGACCCTTTAGCGTCCCAAAGACTTTGTAACGGTGTTATACCCTCACTAAAATAATATATATGAATTTCGCGAAGTTTCGATATGAAACGAGAAAGTTACGATCGAATTCGTAGAAGAAGGGTTAAAAGCGTCAACAGTGAAAGTTAAGGCTTTCCAATATAATTAATAAATAAACCGGGGACTTAATAATGCGGGTAATTAACACGAGGCCCCTATCGGTAAATAACCGAGGGCCAAACCGCAAAGTTACCCCTTCAAAACCGAAAGGTCAGGCGAATCATTACGAAAGATTTCGTTATTAATGGCCAGATTCTGTAATAATTACAAAAAGATTTAAAAATCCTGATTTCTTAACCTTAGGCGACCCGCGTGAAGTTTAAGCATTAGTTGAGGCGGGCCGCGAGCCTCTTAAATAACGCGTCTGTTATATGAACTTTAGGCGACCCGCGTAAAAGAAGCATGGAATGTCCATGCGGGTCGCGTAAAGTGCCCAGATGCAGAAACTTTGTAGTTTCTTGACTTTTGGAGCTTGTGAACGATCATGCACATAATTATGGGGCATGGGCACCCTATGCTCGACCCATAACACTTAGGGGACACCTACCATCACCTCTGGTCTGATTGTGAGAGTTGTAATGATCAAAGATGCTTGGCATTGGCTATAAATAGCCACCTTAAGCTCATATCATTCACACAACTCAAACAACTCCCATCTGATCATTTTAAGTGCTCCCAAGTGTTCTTCTCTGCTCCATATTCAAGTCCTAACTTCTGTAAGTTGCCTTGATCATTCATACTTCAGTTTATGCTTAGTATTTAGCTAAAAACCAAACCGTCGTAAGTACGGTTTGACTTTAAAATAACTCAGTGATGGTTCAGTCTTATGACGAATCAAAAATGGTTATGAGTTGGTATTTATGTGGGTAATAAACCTCTAAAATGGTTCCCCCTGATCACCACCCTAACTATGTCAAATATCGAGTCAAACGCGCGATTAAAAAGTCAACAGAAAGCTATTTTGGCAATTTATGCATAATCTGTAATATATATGTTATGGAACCTGTTTTGATAATCATAAAACATGATAATAAGTATATAAACATGTTTGCGCTCGTTTGAATCGATCATTTACTATATTGAACCGGTTCGGAGCCGAAAGTCGCAAAAGTTTGACTTTTGCTTTGACTTCAGTTCTGACCCGTTTTAGTGAGGTATAAATATAGCTTAGGACTCTCTTAGGACCAGGTCACATGTTGGTATAAGCCTCTGTGGTCGGTTCATGAGTTACCCGAGTCTTTTACGTATTTCCGTCATTCGCCTAAAAGTTGACCGTAACGGCCTTTTAAAATTAAAACGAGTATTTCGGACACGTGAACGGACCAAAACCTTGCTTATTAAATTATAAGCATGTCCTTAAAGTTTCACATCAATCTGAGGCCTAGAATGAGAGTTATGCTAAAAGGCGCACTTTTAAGAAAATTTTGTAATTAACGGCGCATTAGCATAACGCTCATCTAACCCAAGTTTTCGGCACCAAAACTTTTACCCACTGTGGTAAAATAATATTTTGGGAATTTTAAAGATTTTTAATAATTTTTACCTTGCTCATAACCTGCGGTTATGGCTACGGTTCGGTAAATACCGAATATGCCCTTTTTGGCCAAAACGGGAGTTCTACAAGGTCTTTTGACCCGATTCCAGTTGCCACTGGTTTTAAATAATAAATAAAGTATTTTAAGCTTTATAAGCTGTTCGGGAAACTCAGATTTCCTGTAGAACTCGAAAAGCCTTTTTTTTAAGTCTTTAAAATGACCGAAAAGCCCCTACGGGGCATAATAATAACTTAAACTCGTTACGGGCATTACGGAAGGTATCCTACTGATACCAAAATACTTTTAAGGCATATTGACTTAGGAAATAAGCGTACGACTCTTATGGTTAACCGTTTCGCCTATTTGCGCACACGGTACGGCTCATGGAACTAGTTTTCGTGCAATAGCCGATATGGGTCAAATAATACTATTTGAACCCCAAAATCCAGAGTATGAACTATAAACCCATATAAAACAAGTCACTGAACTTGTCGGGTCCAAATCATACTCTATTCTCGGTTTTCGCCTTTTCGTGCGAATTAACCATATCTATATAAATCGGAACCAACCGGTCTAGGCTACGGCCAATATAACGACCCGTTAGGATTCTTAGAGGTTAATTAAAACCTTCGTTCCAGATTAGGAGCCCCAGTAAAAGCTATCGGTGACTTGATCTTAATTAAGGATTTATACTTGCAAAGGTAAATACTTTTGACTTATTTCCCCTATATGGGCTTGGGTTACGGTATATTAATACCGCTTGATTGAGCATTATATAATTCCATCGCTTAGGTGGTTAATTGATTAAATATGATCGGCTCATTTAAACAGTTTTGTTGCTTATAAGCCTTTGGGGGGTTTAATGACCGTTGTCCCGGATATCCTCGGCATCATTTTACGAAATGGCCACGACCATCGACATCCCGGTGTAGGCGTACACCCGGTATAAAGTGTCGACATTAAAACTAAAAGACGTAGCCGTTGGTTTCTGTACTACGGTTTTACGCGAACGTGGTGTGTCTATAAATCTTTAACCCGGCACGACCCGGGCTACTGAACGCATAAAAGAACATGTAAAACGTTCACAAGATCATTATGAATTTTCCCAAGTTATAAAAGAGTTTGTGCCTTGTGCATTCAAATCAATTTTAATAAACATTTTTAAATGTGTCAGTTGAATGTATTTACCAGTGTAAACTGACGTATTTTTCCCAAAAAGATTAAGTGCAGGTACCTAAACGTAATTGGCTGGTATTAGCTCCCTAGCGTCGGGATAAGCCTCGCAAGCTTGATTGCAGTATCTGATGGAACATTACTTTACCTTTATTTACGATCCACTGTGGATATATTCAACCCCTGTAATACATTTTGATATTTCGATCAGAGGTTGAAATTTATATATTTATCTTATGCTTCCGCTGTGCATTATATAATTGTGTGGTTTGACTATATTGTTGCCAACATCGTCACGGTAATCCCCCACCGGGCCCACCGGTGAGACACGTGGAAATCGGGGTGTGACAGCACATCTGTATTAAACGATAATTCGGCGGGTTGCTGGAACAACATTGTGAAATTGATTTCCAAAATGAAACTTAACGGGAAAGTTTTAAATCGGATGATCATGGGTAAACTGGGGAACGGGGGCGATATCCGTTTTTGGATTGATACCTGGGTGGGCGATCTTCCTTCCATGGAAAGATGGCCACATCTGTTTGCTTTGGATTCGTATAAATCTTGCAGGGTTATAGATAGAATTGGACCAGGGCAAGGAAATGGAGGCTATTTGTGGAATTGGGTGAGACATCCCGAGACTAACATGGAGCTTAAGGAATGGCTGGAGTGTCAAGATGTTATCAATATGGTGAGATTGTCAAATGATAAGGACTTGTGGATATGGAACGATGACAGTCAGGAAGATTTCTCGGTGAGTTCTATGAAAAAAGCGTTAATTTCGGATAGGGGAAGCAGCCATCTCCCTAACTTCGAGTGGTGTAATTGGGTTCCAATAAAATGTAATATTATGGCTTGGAAGGGTAACTTGGATAGGCTCGCGACCAGAGTCAATCTTAGGAAAAGGAATGTGGTTATCTCATCGGTTATGTGCCCATTCTGCGACGAGTATGAGGAAACGGCGGATCATTTATTCACTGCATGTTCAATGGCTATTCGGGTGTGGGCGGCTATCAGTGTTTGGTGCAACATCCCCCGATATACACTTTTGAATTCAAAGATTTAATGGAGATACATAATTCTATTCAGGGTGGAAAGAAAATGAAAAAGATTATCCTTGGATTGGTTATTATTTTGTGTTGGTGTATGTGCAAAGGTAGGAACGAGTTGGTTTTCAATCAGATCAGGAGAAGCCCGCATAAAATTATGATAGATATTAAGTCGAGAGGTTTTGGGTGGGTTAAAAATAGATCGTCATGTAAATATATTAGTTGGAAGGAGCAGCGTAAATATCCTATGTATATATTGTAGTTTTTGCCCTTTACCCGTTTGGGTCGGCACTACTAGAAAAGAAGGTTTTTGTCATGAAACTTTTGGTCACAAAACAGTAGTAATTTCTCTGTTGTCACCATTTTGCCACCGAAAATGTGGTGACAAAAACACCCGTGCCCTAATGCCACCAAATAGCGACCATTTTTATATTTTGCCACCTTATTTTTGCCACCACAAAGTTGGTTAAAATTATTTGCCACCGCTTTTTGTTTTTTTTGCTACCGAGTTGTGACAGTTTTTTTGCCACTTTATTGCCACCATTTAGCCACCAACCATTTGCCACCATTTAACCACCAACTTGTTGAATTATTTGCTACCATTTTGTGATTGCTTGATTATTGGTTTTTGATTCATATTAATTTTCCATTTTCCCTGCTTTTTTCATAAAAATTACATATCAATAAAATTACAAAATTATATTAAAGTCTAATAAGATCACGAAAACCCAAAATTAAATAAAACATCTCTGTATCAAAAGCATATAAAACATTCTAATAG
Source organism: Helianthus annuus (assembly GCF_002127325.2). NCBI lineage: Eukaryota > Viridiplantae > Streptophyta > Magnoliopsida > Asterales > Asteraceae > Helianthus > Helianthus annuus. Next base: position 128,047,025 of record NC_035439.2, read on the forward strand.
AAATACTAGCTAAAACATCAGATAACTAAAATTATCCTAATATGATAAACATCGAAACATTTAAAACCAAGTGTTTGTAGCCTATTTTCGAATTGTACTTGTTAACATAGCTTCAATTTGTGACATCCTATCAAGCATAGTATCTTTCTCCACCTTATCGTTTTCTTTTCCAGCCAACAACCCCGCAATAATCCCATTTAACCTTTCTTTTTCTTCATCTGTTTCCTTAATGAGCTCCTTATAACTAAGTTCAACTTTTCAATCTACAAAACAACCAATGAATTGAATCAAGAAGTCAGAATTCATGAAAACTAATAACGGGTCAAGTTGATTGCAAAGAAAACAATATCCGATTGTGAGCTACAATTCAAGTGCTAGAAGCTAAAAAGCATGATTCGTTATGTTTATAGTTAAGAATGAAATTCTACTTTATTTCAAAAACAAATTTTTGTATTATAAAACCTATAGAGAAAGTGTAATCAACTCAATAAAAAATTCCTAAAATTCTCATTAAATTAAAAGCATCAAACCTAACAATGAAAAAACAAACATCATAAACTAAACAAACACAATAGCAGTGGGAAACAATACAAATGGACACAAATTACTTGTGTATTTGATTCCACTTATGCCAAAATCCCAAAGAGTAAATAGTTTTATTTATATTTAAAAAAAATTAGTCTATAAATGATTAAACATACCTCAAGGTCTTCTCTCTGCTATGTACACGAGTGTCACTAACATTGCCAAAACAGTATACTTTTCTTCTATTATTGCCCCCGGCTCTTGGCTACAGTTGAGAAAGGAGTTGTACCATCAAGATTTGATACTCTAAGACATAGCTTTCTATTCCTAACGACTAAAGGTCAGAATATTCGCCTAATTTTCAAAAAATTACAGTCCTACATTAACACATCAAAATTTCCTATATCATTTGAACCAACAAACAGCCCAGTTATGCCATTATTAGCTCATTGGACCATTATATTGAAGAATGGAATGGGTTGTGGTGATTGCTTTAACCTCACCCCTAGTTCTATAGTTTTATTAAAAAACTGTTGAAAATAAAGTGCAAACGGGATTAAAAAATTGTGATATGAATATGGAGTTTTCATTTAAATACTGACTAGTACCAAATTTCCTGATGAAATTCACATTCAAACTTTTGCAGATAATATGAATGAATAAAAACCGTACTTTTATCCTTACGAAGAGCTCTAAGCTTCTTCGGCGGGAGCTAAGTGGCCAGCGAGCGGTGTTGAGCCACTACTGTATACATCTTCACTCCATTTATAGATGTAGACTTTAGGTTACCTCCTTGGTAAGCCATGATGACTATCCTTGCACTTTCTCAACCCCAAGAGCTGTACAGGTAATGCCATATTAACAAATTAATTATCATTAACATAAACGGACTGGTAAACTTGAATAATTTAAAACAACGAAACTCGACAATTGATTCTAAACTAGCAGTGAAGAAATAACAGATTACAATTTTCAACAAAAAGATACATTTTTAACCCGATATATGTATTGTCATATTAATGAATAATCCATGATCATTAACATAAAAGAAGTTGTAGATTTCAATAATTTAAAACAACAAACTCAACAATCGATTCTAAACCAGCAGCAGAGAAATAACGGATTTTAATTTTCAAAGGACAGATGCTAGGGATGAGCAAATGGTACCCGGTACCGGTACCGAACCGGGTACATTTTTGGTACCGCCTTTTGACATTTTCGGTACCGGTTCGGTACTGGTATTTACCAGTTTTTAACCTCAAATACCGGTACCGTATCGGGTATATTTGGTAGTACCGGTACCTAATTTTGGGGATTTTCGGTACCGGTGCAAATCATATAACTTCATACTAACTTACTAACGACTCAATGTTAGAATTTATATGTAGCCAACCACTAAAAACTCACAATCATTACTGCATGCCACTGCTTCAATGCTGTTTGTAACACCCTGATCCCACAGCTGGCTAAAATGCCAACACATACCTGTTTATTTGTTCATATCACCAGATCAGCCAAAACCTTATAAAAGTCTTATAAAAGGCTCCAAACCTTAGTGATAAGTTCCAAGTGATAACTCATAGCCAGCATGAGATTAAAAGTGACAAAAAAATTCCATAATTATTTTAGCTTTTTCGAACTAGCACTAACACTCCCACAGCTCAACTTCTTTAACAATTAGAGTACTGTCATTAGTCTTCTAAACATTTACAATATTTAAAAGAGTAATAAACAATATTAGATACATAATACATGGAGTACTGTCATCATGAGGTTTAACTACTATCACATACAAAATCATTACTCGCATTTTAACTAAATAACTTATCCAAATTCTAAAAATTACAGAAGAATTAACTCACATTTTGCAAGCTTAGCTACCTTGTGCGAAGTATGGCAAACAAATCAACAATAAACACGAAAAAAAGCTCATAAATACTTCATCAACAATGAAAATAGATTCTTAAAATTTGACCAAAAGCAAAATACATACCTTCGATTAAGAATAACAAAATGTTGGTCATAGTTCACAACAAACTGAACCCTAAGAAATCATTAGCTCATTGCTAAAGTCCTACGGTCGCCACTTTTGGGAGCAATTAGGGTTTTGGATCGATTAGGGTTTTGGATGGGAGGATGATTCAATTAGTGATGGTGGAGTGGAGGAAGATTCGATTAGTGATGGTGGAGCAGAGGTGATGCTTCTAGAGAATTGGAGATTTTGGGGAGCAAAGTTCAGAATCAGAACCCTAGATAATTGATATCCCGCTTTCTGTTAAAAAAAAGTGATATCTCGCTTAAATTTTGGGGGAGTGGGTAAAAGACTTGATATTTCCGCTTAAATTTTTACTTTGTATTGCGACCATGTGACGGTGGCAAACTGAATAGCCGTCGAAAAATGGTGGCAACTTTCATAAAACCTTTTATGTTTGCATATTTGACATCATTTTACTACGGTTTTCTTAATTTTTATTATTATTTAGGATTTTTCGAATGTATTTTCTACGAATACGATTTCGGTTGAAAAAAGGTAGCTAATTAGTGACCGTTTTTTTTCGGTGGCAAATTATTGGTGGCAATTGCCCAATTTTCTAGTAGTGCGGGGGTACTGTTTTGTATTGGTCTTTTGCCCATTTAAGTCAGAGGTTTGTTTTAATGAAGTTTAATTTAAAAAAAATCGTGTTTGTTTCAACTTATTTTTTAATTTAGTGGTGCCATCTTTTCCCGCCAATTATTTTCCTAGCCACTATTCATTAAAAGATATTCGATGATAAGATTACAAAAATGAAAACAAAAACATAAAAATAGTAAAATATTGTGTTTTGATTTCAGTTTTTTTATTTTTAATCTAAGGTGATATCTAGGGTTATTTAAAGTGCATCATGTATGACTTGAAAGAGTAAACAGTCAAAATGGTTTCAGAGTTTTGGTCATTTGTGTCACTTTAGTACAAAAATTAAACATTTTGAATTTGGGTCGCTGTACTTTCAATTTTGTTGACATTTTCATTCAAAAGCAAAACATGGTCAGATTTTTCAGTTAAAATCCATATTTTTCAGTGACCAAAAACATGTTGAAAATGACCAAAACTTTTGCCAATGACCAACACCGTATTGAGAATGATCAAAATCTGTGCAAAAAAAGTTAGATGTTAACTGAAAAATCTGATCAGGTTTTGCTTTTTGATGAAAATGGCAACAAAATTGAAACCAAAGAGATTCAGATTCAAAACGTTTGAGTTTTGAATTAAAGTGACAAAGGTGACCAAACATCAGGGACCATTTTGGCAGTTTACTCAACTTGAAAAGTTGAAAGTTGAGGCTATCATTGAACACTATTTTTTTTAAATAGAGTAAACTTACGTTTTTCTCCCTGTGGTTTGGTCGTTTTAATGGTTTTGCCCCAATCCTTTATAAATAGTCATTTTACTCCCTGATGTTTTGCTTTTGTCGCCAATTTGCTCCACGGCCTTAACTCCATCCATAAAAGGTTATTTTGATAATTTCAAGTATAAAATAATGGTACTTTGGTAATTTAAATTTTTGACATAACCATTTAACTATTTATAATAATATCAGGAAAATAAAAGCTTGATTATTTATATATTAACACATACAAACACACACACTCTCTTTCTCTCTCTATCTCTACATACATTCCCCACCAACCACCAACAACCATCTGCCACCATTACACCGCCCAACCACCACCATCACACCGCCCAACCACCGTCATCACATCGCCCAACCACCAACCACCTGCCACCATTATATCGCCCAACCACCACCATCACACTGTCACCACTCCCACCTCCGGCTGCCACAACAAACAGATCTGAAACTGAAATCCTAAATCCCCTTTTCCCCAAATCCCATCATCATAAAAAAGATAGCCGAAACCAACAACAAACGGTTCACCACTTCACCTTCAAAATCATCACAGAAAGTCGATCGTACATGTTGCCACCGCCGTCGTTTGGTACTTGAGCCGCTAGGTTGCTAAGGTAGGTTTGATGCCTCCTTTCAGATCAGAGCGAGGTTGCCGTTTGGTACTCGAGCCGCTAGGTTGCTAAGAGATTGTGTCTGTGGTGGTGGTGGTAATGGCGGCGGCCGTGGTGGTGGCGTGAGGGTGGTTATGACGAGGGTTGGTGGTAGGGATCTGTGGTGGTGGTTGCGGTGTCTAGTGGGTGTTACTAATGGTAGGGATCTGTGAAGGTAGAGATAGAGAGAGAAGGAGATATAGAGAGAAAGTGGGTGATGAAGTGAGCAATGGGATCTGAATGTTTGTTTGTTATACATGCTTATATTTTTTGTATTTTTATATCTACAAAAAGACAAAACAAATGGATTTTAAAAATCAATTTAAATATATATATATATATATTTATAGAATTACCATAATATCCTAATCTTTAACAAATATTTTAGATAGAGTTAAGGGCAGGGAGTAAAATGGAGATAAGTTAAATAGATCAAGGAGTAAAATGGCTATTTTTAAACGATTGAGGTAAAACCGTTAAAACGACCAAACACAAAGAGCAGAACGGAAGTTTACTCTTTTAAATATATATATTTTCTAGAAGACCAAATTTGATTTTTTGATTTAATTAATAATCACTAACATATCTAACAATCACTATTATAAAAAGGTTATTAGAAAGTCAAATTTCTCTTTGTTAATTAGTTTTTAAATTTATTCTATGACATCATTGCATTTGGTAGCACTCGTATAAATCAAGTGGACATATATAGTAATGATATACCATATTTTAGCTCGATTCTTTCATACCAATATGTCTATTAGTTTGACCTCAACTCACCATTGCCTCCGTACATGTACAACACTCCTCCACTACCTCCATTAATTTGTCTACAAGTCTCCTTGATATGCCACCTTCGTTATTATAATGGTTTTTATTTTCTTTTACATGCTAATGTTTTTTTTGAAAGGAGAACTTCATTAAACACCACCGAACCCGAAAACCGGGACGGGAAAACAAACAAGAAACTACATATTTACAAACTTACACCAATCACCCCAATCAAAAACCCCTTTCTTCGCTCTATGTTTAAACCAAAAATAACTAACGATTCTAACTTCACTAAAAATCTCCTCAACGCTACTTCTAATTCCGTTGAATCTACGTTTGTTTCTGGCCTTCCATAACACCCAGCATGTTGTAATCACAATACCATGCAAAGCCTCCCGAGCCGCCTTGTCTCTACTCCCCACGCTGTGCAGTTCGAGAAGATCTCTAAACGAGAAAATAAAAAACCTCGGAATACGACACCAATAGCTAACCTTTTCCCATACCCCCAAGGAAATCGGACAGGCAGAAAACAGATGTGAGACGGACTCAACGTCCTCCTCGCAGCAGCAGCACAAGTCGTCGAGAATCGTCACACCCCTGATGTTAAGAGCGTCAACCGTAGGAATCCTGTTCATTTCAGCACGCCAAGCGAAAATATTGCACTTATTGGGAACCCACTTGCACCATTTCATCACATATCGGCTGCTATAGTCACGCGATGAACAAATAAGCTGCTTAACAGCCGCCACGGAGAAGCCCTTCGACCCATTACCAATCCACTGCCATTTATCCACACCCGAAGAAAGGGACACCGAGGTCAAGGCTGCGGCGAGCGACTGCCACTCCAAAAGCTCGTCATTAGACTCCGGATCATGCCTCCAAAGCCAAAGCCCTTCTCCTTGAAGACGATCGTGCACACAACACGTCTTTACCACTTCGAGTTTAAAGAGATTGGGAAACTTCTCTTTTAAAGGAACATCAAACAACCAAGGGTCCAACCAAAAAAGAATCCTAACTCCACTAATAACCTCACCTTTAAAAAAATTCCGAAGCGGAACATCCCCAACTACCGGACGCTTGATTGACGAAACGATGTTGTACCAAACTCCACCAAAGGACTTCTTCAAAGGAAGGAAATCCCAAGCCGACCCCCCGTCGTGAATGGCGTTCACAACCTTCACCCATAAACTATCCATCTCATTCTTGTATCTCCACCCCTATTTGGATAAGAGAGCAAGGTTGACGTCTCTTAAATGTTGGAGCCCTAACCCCCCCGAGTCAAGAGGCGATGCCACCCTATCCCATGCAACCCAGTGAACCTTTTTAATTTCCGAAGACCCTCCCCAAAGAAATTTTCTCACCAAAGCTTCCAAATCTTTAACTACCTTAACCGGGGCTCTATATAAGGAGAAATAGTAATTAGGAAGACTTTCGAGAACCGAGCGAATCAAAGTTACCCTCCCGCCAATAGAAAGCAGCGAGGCCTTCCATAAGGTAAGCCGTTTTTCCAAAGCATCGAAAACCGGTCTCCAACTTTCATAACGGTTCATGTTGGCCCCCACAATCAAACCTAGGAACTTGAACGGGAAAGAATCAACGTTGCAACCAATGATACCTGCCATCTCAGACACCTCATTGAGGGGAGGACCGACCCCATATAATTTAGACTTCGAGAGGTTGATCTTGAGCCCAGAACAGAGGTGAAAACACCTCAAAATTCTAACCACATTTTTGATATTATCCCTGGACCATTCTCCCAAAATGACCGCGTCGTCCGCATAGAGTAAGTGGGAAATGACTGGACCCCCATTCGGGAGGGATACCCCTTTAATAATCTCCAAACTACAAGCCTTCCTAAGCATGCACGAAAGGGCTTCCATCACGATAACGAAGAGAAAAGGGGATAGAGGGTCACCTTGACGCATTCCTTTAGAACACTCAAATTCGAAAGTAGGAGCTCCGTTCACTAACACCGAATCCCTAGCGGACGAAAGCACACCCTTGATCCAAGACCGCCACTTAACCGAGAAACCCATCTGGCCGAGCAAATCGAGAACGAAATTCCAATTAATATTATCATATGCCTTCTCAAAATCAATCTTGAGAAAGAATATATTTTTTTAGATCGTTTAGCCCAATTAAGAACTTCATTGACAACAAGCGGGCCGTCAAGGATCAATCTATCGCTAATGAAAGCCGACTGAGAAGACGAGATAACTATGTTCAGCACCAACTTGAGTCTGTTAGCTAAAATTTTAGAGATCACTTTGTTGATGATGCCCACCAAGCTAATAGGCCGGAAGTCTTTAAGACCTATAGGATCAATAACCTTCGGGATCAAAGCGATGAATGAAGACCCACATCCCGTGCTTATAGATCCAGACGCGTAAAATTCCCCCATAATATCAACAAAATCAGATTCGAGCAGGTTCCAAAAGCGTTTAACGAACCGGAAATTCACCCCATCCGGACCCGGGGCCCGGTCGTCACCGCACCCGAAGACAGCAGATTTTATTTCCTCTAGACTAAACCGGGCGTCCAACATCGAACTGAACGAAGCTGGCACCGTGTTAATGTCAACACATACCAGCCGAGGTCTGGCCACACAGTCTTCAACAAATTTGGACTTAAAAAATCTGAAAACCTCCTTTTTCACCAACGAGGGCTTGGAAACCCAAGAGCCGTTGATATCCAAACCATGCAGAGAGTTTGAAGCCTTTCTACAATTTATCATAGCGTGGAAAAATCTCGAGTTTTCATCCCCATCCTTGGCCCATTTTATCCTTGATCTTTGTCTGAAATCACTAGTTTTTCGCTCCTCCTCTTCTTTCAAAATTTTTTTGCATTCCAAAAGGGTCCATTCCTCTTCTTCCGATAAATCCCTAACCTCTATAACTGCCTGAATAGACTCAAGATCCGTTTGGGCTAGCGACACTGCTTCCGATCCTTTGACAAGCGTTTCGTCTCTCCAAATCTTGAGATCAGCTCTCAAAATTCCCAACTTACGCAGAAGCCGGACATCCGGAGGCCCAGGACACCCCGGGTCCTTGCTCAAAGCCTTAGCCACCGTCTCTTGGAAACCCTGCCGATCGAACCACGAGTCAAAAATCCGAAAAGGTTTGGGACCAAAGTTCACCAAGGAAGTTTTTAATATAACCGGGCTGTGATCCGACAAAAACGTTGACACCGCGTCAACACTTGCTTCGGGCCAGGTGTTAAAAAAGCCCATGTTCACCAAGAACCTATCTAATTTGCTCTGCTTTCTACCATCGGACGAAGAGTAGGTAAACTTCCTGCCACGCATATTGTACTCTATGAGCCCTGAGTCGAAAATAAATCTGTTGAAATTATTAGCACAAGTCTGTTTGAATCCACAGTTCCTCTTCTCCTCACGGCACCGAACCGCGTTGAAATCCCCGGTGACAACCCACATCCCATCGTAACCTGAAATAACATGACCAATCTCATCCCACAGAGCTTGTTTACCCGGAATACTCTGGGGGGCATAGACGTTGACGAAGTTTAGCACCAGACCATTACCCACAAGTTTCCCTCTAATGCACAGGAAATTCCTGGATTTGATAACGTTTGTCAAATTGAAAACAGTCAGATCCCAGATGCACACCAACCCACCCGAGAGGCCAACCGAGCCAACCGACTCAAAACCAAACTGCTTATTGCCCCAAAAGCCCATAACATCCTCAGCTTTAACTGACTCCTTTTTTGTTTCTTGAAAGGCCATAAAACCAATTCCATTTTTTGATTTCAACTCCTTCACCCACCTCTGTTTCTCAATACCCCCAAGACCACGCAAATTAAAAGAAAGAAAATTCATAGTTCCACCACATTAATACCTGAAGATCCAAGAATGTTGTGAACCTGTTCTGATTTCTCGCCGATTTCCAACCCAATTCGAGCACCTATTTCGATAGTAGCCTCAATTTCTTCCTCCAAGACAGCCCCCTGAGCATTTTGATGGACATCGTTCCGAGTCTCCACAGAGTTCGAGTCATCCGCCTGAGGATCCGAGACCTGGGCACGGGCGTTCAAATCTAAAGTAACGTGAGGGGTTGGAGCAAACCCAACGAAGCCGAAACCTGGAATCTCCGAATCTTCAGAACTCCTAGGTCTTTTATTTGGCCTCCCCACTCCCGGCGAAACCGATTTGTTTCTGGGTAAGAACTGGGCTCTCGCAAAGGATTGGCCCAAAACCCTCCTCCTATTGGGCCTTTTCATACCACTTAACCCAATATCAAACCCCCCATTACCTCCTGGCCCCACCAGCGTGGATCCCAGCCGACCAGCCTCATCTTGAGCAGTCATAACCTCATCAACCTCAAAATCAACAGGAGCCGCCTTTTCTCTCTCCTCATTCCTAGGAGCATTAAATAAATGGGAAAAAGGACCGACGGCATTCGGCGACTCTTCGACTGGCTTACCGATCTCCGACGATTGGGGTTCGTCCGTCTCCCCTGAACCGGAACCATTCAAGTCATCTGCCGGGGAACCAACCGGTGACGGAACACCGTCCGATACAGAAGCGTCATCCCTATCCAAGCAATCTGGGACCCAAACATCCGAGTCCTCCTCTACCCAAATTCTGAAAATTCTATCCTTCCATTTCAAGGACACCCCTTCTTTAATCCTGCCCGAAAACCCGACAAGGACCCCTACCCTAACAGTGGACAGATCCAAGTCAACTTCGCTGAGTTTAGGTATGTGAAGGAGCCTCCCAAAGGACTCACCGACCAACCCCAAAACGTCCGGGTCCAGAAGATGGAGGGGAATCCCACACAGCTTCAACCATGCAACACGTTCAAACGATAGAGACTGACCTGACCAAAAGTCCAACCTGGAGAACCACGGTCCCCACACCTCCTTAGCATCCATGAAGAGTTTAGCCGACTCCGCATCATGAAAGGAAATAAGCAACGATAAACCGCCCAAGTATTGCAGGTTTGCTACCGAAAATTGGCAATCCTCAAAAGCTTATCAAAATCGACAAGGGTCACGAGGTCCACCGTTCTACCCACGAGGGCCATGCCGATCAAGTCGTTGAAAGCTCCCGTTCTATCCGGAACCACAATAGATTTTTCTATAACCTTAGTACCCTCCTCCCGATAACCGCCAAAAGCAGAAGAGGAACCAGCCGTAGCTTTGGGGGCACCCACCGCATCCCTATAGCTTCTCGAATCCCTGAGGTTAAAAGCCCCACCTGGGCCCTGATAGCCAACCCCCTTGTCCTTATTCTTCATCTCCGGCAGGTTAACGATGCCACCCGTATTTTCCGCCGCGAACCTGGCCACGTTAATCTTAAGCTTAAAATTACCCATCTTAATACCCCCGAGACTTTTCAACAGATCAGCCCTGTCCCTAACACCTTTGAACGAAACAAAACCAAATCTGCAGCCATTCTTATCCCTTTTTTTGCGACGTACGAGCCCGCAATATCCCCGAACATTTCCATGCACTTTCTGAGCTCCCACGGGGTACACCCGTCGGGAAGGTTGGTGACGAACAGCTTGACAAACCCATCCGGCTGCCCCGTGTTCCCAGCCATGGCCTAACTCCCCTAACACCTCGAGAAGAACAATCGAAGCAGAGGCAACTCGACCCTAAGGGTGTTAATGGGATTCGAATTGACCGAGCTAGCTATACACTGATAGATGCGGTCAATATCAGACCCACTAAGCCCCGAAGAAGAACCAGGAGCCGCTGCGGGAAGAGAGGGTAGAGGAGGAAGAAGAAGACAGGGCCACGGAAGAGAAAGGAACGGCCGGGCAACGGAAGAGACAGGAATGGCCGGTCAATGGAGACGCTCGGTCAAGATAGAGGGAGAGGTACAAATTGTTGGGTTCTTTTACATGCTAATGTAAGATGTGTTGTTAACAATGTTATGACAGTTAAAACTTAATTTTACATTATCATATGATCATTATCATTAATGATTAATGAACATGTATTTTGTTTTGATATATACATGTTTACAATATAATATGGATATATTTAGAAAAACGAACTGTCATCATCACATCGTGCCATCCCAAAAGCGAACCAAAGTAGCGGGTGATCGATTTTCTTGGTTTGAAGGAAAGAGTCCCTCTTACTAACGCCGTCCATAACTTCTGTTAAAACCCACACAGATGCCCTCACGGCCTCGCCTTACTCTGTTTCCTTCCTTCCACTAGAAACCCAAATATCCTAAAAGCAAAATTATATGTAATACACTATAGATTTCCGTTAAAAGAAGCAACACAAAGTACCCATTAGTTCAACAAAAAAGTAATATTCAAACCTATCCTAGTTCCATTCTACAGTGAAAAATTCTGGCCTAAACAAAACATCCATCACCAACGTCCAACTGGTCATTGATAGCTATTACCCAATCATAAAATTAAAATTTCCCAAGCTTTTGAATTTTTAAAAATATTACTACACATTAAAACGATATCTACAATGTTAGGATTATGGTTTAATTACAATTTCTCCCGAACGCGTTATTAAACACATAAACAAAACCATTTCTCCTACTGGCACTCACCAACTACTCTTGACTTCGTCAAAGAGACATCTATTTAGTTTATTGAAAAAACACTGAGTAAACCATATGCACCCCTTGCTATTTTAAATAATAATGTTACAACCTGTTTAATGTATTATTATAATGTAGACGATTGCTATAAATAGGTTGTAAGCAAAACATTAAACACACAAACACACAAGTCTTGGGATTTTAAAGGAAGAGGTCTTAATATGGGAAGCCTTAGGGTGTTGAGGCATTGGCCTCAACTTATGTATGCTTTTGTTTTCTTAGCCACCATCGTTGTAGCCGATAAGCCTTACGGTTATAACTCTCCACGGTCTAAAGGCTGGAAATTGCCACCGGTGAAACATACTTTGCCAAAGACGCATTACGTTTACAAGTCTCCACCACCACCGGTAAAACACACATGGCCACATCTACCTTATCTTCACAAATCTCCTCCACCATCTCCATATGTCTACAAGTCTCCACCTCCTCCATCACCATCCCCACCACCTCCATACGTTTACAAGTCTCCTCCACCATCATCACCTTCCCCGCCACCTCCATACGTTTACAAGTCTCCTCCACCTCCGTCACCTTCCCCACCACCTCCATACGTTTACAAGTCTCCACCACCCCCATCACCTTCCCCACCACCTCCATATGTGTACAAGTCTCCACCACCTCCGTCACCTTCCCCGCCACCTCCATATGTTTATAAGTCTCCACCACCCCCGTCACCTTCCCCACCACCTCCATACGTTTACAAATCTCCCCCACCTCCTCCATATGTGTACAAGTCTCCACCACCCCCGTCACCTTCTCCCCCACCTCCATATGTGTACAAATCTCCACCGCCTCCGTCACCTTCCCCACCACCTCCATACGTGTACAAGTCACCTCCACCACCATCACCTTCTCCCCCACCTCCATATGTGTACAAGTCTCCACCGCCTCCGTCACCTTCCCCACCACCTCCATACGTGTACAAGTCACCTCCACCACCATCCCCTTCCCCACCTCCTCCATATGTGTACAAGTCACCTCCACCACCATCGCCTTCTCCCCCACCTCCATACGTTTATAAATCTCCACCTCCACCATCACCATCTCCGCCACCTCCATATGTATACAAGTCTCCTCCCCCACCATCACCATCACCACCTCCCCCATATGTGTACAAGTCACCTCCACCACCATCACCTTCCCCACCACCTCCATACATTTACAAGTCACCTCCACCGCCGTCACCATCCCCACCACCTCCATATGCGTACAAGTCACCTCCGCCACCATCACCATCTCCGCCACCTCCATATGTTTACAAGTCACCTCCACCACCATCTCCTTCTCCCCCACCTCCATATGTGTACAAGTCACCTCCGCCGCCATCACGTTCCCCACCGCCTCCATATGTATACAAGTCTCCACCTCCCCCCTCACCATCTCCTCCTCCTCCTCCATATGTATACAAGTCTCCTCCCCCACCATCACCATCCCCTCCCCCGCCTTATATCTACAAGTCTCCTCCCCCACCATCTCGTGTACCACAACATCCATACTACTACCAATCACCACATCCACGATCAAAGTCGTCCCCTCCTCCAGCTTATTACTATAAGTCTCCCCCACCACCAAGACATTATTAAAAGCACAGACTTATTCAACAAAGAAGTTTGAGCCAATTTTCACTTCGCATGACCATCTAAATGTTTCTTTTCAGTCAACTTATTTGCTTTTATCATTCATTCTTATTTAGTTGTATTTGTGAGTTAATAACATCTCACCGTAAAATGATGTTTTATGTTTTACTGTTTATTTGTCTTATTCTTTCCCTCTTATCATAAAAAACAGGTTATTGCTAATTCTCATTTTCCTTCTTTTTCCCATAATATTCTTATTGGTTGTCTTTCCTTATCTTACATAGAAAACACATGCATGTATATATCCGAATTGAATTTTTCAAAAGAAATGTTGTATTATTTATAACCGTATTACTAGGAAATTTAGTATTTTATCTGGAGCAATGAAATTGTTATGTATTAAACTATGATGGGTCCACTTCGGTTAAAGCTTACTCTACATAATTACATTATAATATTAATTTTTAACAACATTTTTTTACAACTAACCTTATACTTGCAATAAATAAAATCCACACCGCTTTACAGGAAAAATACCATACCACTAGATCAAATCATGGGTAGTTGGGTACATAATCACGTTATAAAATTTATTTATATGTAATAAAAGTTTTGTGCCTTGCTTGGAAATTACAACTTAAATACTACATTATCTTATCTTTGTGAGTTATAATGTTTGATCAAACACACAATTTCGTAAACTTATGCATACTGTTTTATGTGTACACTATGTGGTGATAGTGCATGTGAGCCTCTAGACCCTTTACAAGTATAAATCAGTTTGACAGTTGTAATCAATAAAAAAAATGTCTATGCCTGTGTGATGGTTCAAGATCGTGGCGTGTTTTGGTGCTTAACCTTTAGGGAATTCGTCTTTTCCATTGATTATGGTTTGCTTAACCTTTAGGGATACTTGTCACCATCGCCGCTAGTTGGTGATGTGTATAAATAGGCACTTTTGATCAACCACAACGAGAACATGTGTGTTGCTTTGGGAAACCGACTAAATCACGCAATGTTGCTAGTCAACATGTGTACCTCGTCTAAATCAACGGATGCATGCATCCTTTTATACATCAAAGACCTTACCCGCCGTGACCCTTAGCGAATACAGATGTACAGATATAGGAGTGAAGCTAACTTGACCGGACAGTAGAGGTTGTTTAAGAATCGAGATATGCACAAAGGAACTTTGCAATCGAAAATAGAAAAATGTCTCTAAAGTGGCTCGCTCACCCATGTGAGTGTTGGGTGAAGTGCGGATTTACCATGATCGGTCACAATCGAGCATACCAGAAAAAAAAAGTTATTTATTTAACTTGTATTTATTCCAAAGGATAGGAAAACAATATCAATATGATTTTTTTTATTTTAAGGTTTATCTGGTTGCTTAAAGTTTGAAAGAATAACGAAAACGATCTCTATATAATTTATCATCTATGCTATATAATAAAAGAAACCAATAAAATGACACATGTTGAAGCCATCTAATTTTTAGGTTTTTCCTCTCTATCCTACTTAATTATAGATTATTAGTATTAATTAAAAGATAACTATAAAATTAAATTTAATATAAATGTAAACAATTCGTATAGGAGATAATATGACATTTTGAAATATTTATTAGATTTCAAAATTATTTATCCTGAAATTAACAAAAGACATATACTAAATATAAATTAATATAATGTAAATGATTTATTTATTTTATTAAATTAAAGTAGTTAAGGGTAGAACATATTTCATAAATGTTTATAAGGGGTAAACAAAAACATTAATCAATGTTTATTGGTTGTATACTTTTATTTTCGTGTTCAACTCTCAACTCAAATACGGTATTCAGTATGTTTACGTGACATTTATAAGAATCATCACCTAATCATCCCATCCATCATATATCGAGTATATCCGTTAATTTTTTTAAAGATATCATTTTTTTAGATTCATTCAACCCGTATAATAAACGAGGTTTTCTAAAGATATAATATTTTTATTATTTACTATACAAAATTACATTTATGCAACTCATGTAATACACGGGTTTTTAAAAATATAACTTTTTTTATTGTGTGGTATATAAAATTAAAATTATTCAATCCGTATAATACACATGGTTTATAAAGATATAACAAGATATAACTTTTTATGGATTGATATATAAAATTACATGAGTTTCTTAAAAATGAAACTTTTTTTCGTTATTTAATATATAAAATTAAATTTATTCAACCCGTACAATACACGGGGTTTTTAAAGATATAATTCTTTTATTATTTAATATATAAAATTACATTTATTCAAAGTATGTAATAAATGAGATTTTTAAAGATAAATTGTTTTATGATTTGGTATATAAAATTACATTTATTCAACTCGTGTAATATACGAGGTTTTTAAATATATATTTTTATTATTTGGTATATAAAATTACATTTATCTAACCCGTGTATTACACGGGATTCTAACCTAGTATACTAATAACAGAAAAGATTAAGGAAAAATTACTAAAATAGACGTTTCACTAATCAAAATTAGTGAAATAGTCAAACGCCGGCTGAGCCGGTTGTGGGCAGAATACGCCAGCTAGTTAGTAGTCGATTTTGCCTAATTCTGGATTTTTTTCAAAAGTTAACTCCAAAGTTCTCTCACGAAACCTTACACCAACACGCTCAATAATGATTCTTTGAAGATTAAATAATATAAAATCAAATTTCTGTTAAAAGTAAGCTATAGATTTGAGTTTCCATGAAAGGGAGCTGATGACGGGGTAGCCCAGAACCAAAATAAATGACTTTAATGCATGAATGCCCAAAAGGCAAAATGGTTCAAAGGTTAAAAATTTGGGGAACTGAAATAAAGTAAGGCAGTGTGAGAACAGTAAATGGTCACATCTCCACCAACTCGCTAGCCGCAAAAGCAATGCAGGTCCAACAGAACACACTCTATTATCCAGGGGTCAAAAGGCTTTAACCCCCGAAAAGGTAAGCCCCTCACTGCAAGCAAGGTCACTAGTCAAATGCATCCCTCTTTGGGAGATGTCTTCTCCTATAAATTCAGCACTTCATTTCATTAAACGGACATTCCTGACCAACCCTGATTACTAAGATCTCTGGTCATTCACATTGAGTTCTTCTTTCAAGCAAGTCACTCTATTTCACGTCTAACATACACATTCCTTTTGTTGCTTCATCCGAATCTGAATGAACTTCAGAGGAGGATCTTTAGCAAACAACTAAAACAAACTAGTGAACCTCCTTCCACGTCTCGCAAACGTGGGGGGACCCCACGACCTGCGTTAGGCAAAGTTGAACCCTTCAACCCTTTTGCCTAACTAGCCAAGCTACTATCTTTGGTCTAATATTTGTTGCATCAACAAGTTGGCGCCCACCGTGGGGCTACGCCACTATTTTTCTCCAAAAAGACCTAGTAGTGTAGCTCCATTCTCTTGAAATTACCATGTCCGAAAGTGGATCTCCCGGGGAAGTGAATCAGGTTCCTAACACTTCCGCTCCAGGTGCTAGCCAAGCTCAAGCGGCTACACCTGCTTCCTTCTCAACACCAGGAGGCACCCCGGAATTCCTAACTTTCAGTACACCTACTCCATCCAGATCAGGGGTTCCTTCCCCCCAATGTTGGTGTCACCAGTGCTCCGTCACATGTCGAGCTTACCCTGGAGGGGGTCGCCAACAATTTCCTTGAGTTGAGGTCCCTCCTCAACCAATATGTGAGTAGAGAAAGGGACAAGGGAGTGAGAATCCGTCTAGACTATGACGAACCAGAGCCGACGTTGTCTCCTGGACCTCCTATTCCTCCCTTTGCATCTAGGGATGAGGCAGGACCCAGCAATCCTCCAAATCCTAACCCGTATCTATCAGCAAGACCAAATCCTACAGTATACCCTCTCTTTTCGTCTCAACCTGCTGCAAGCGGTGTTCCGCTGGGCCATGAGCTGACCCTTGATCAGCTCCTGCAGTCCCCAGTAACGAGTCTTCCACCCTCAACGACAACTTCGTGGGAACAAGCCTTGTCGGTACTCCCTCTAGCACGAAGTGCCGTTATGAGCACTCCCTTGGGAATCAACTGTTCTGTGGCACTCGGAAGCCTTCAAGGCTTCAACCTAATGCCCTAGATGATGGCCAATTTCCCGTGGCAACACTTCATCAATCAAGTGCTAGCCACTCAGGGGAACAACAATGGTAATAACAACGTGGGTACAAGGGTTGAAGGAGATTTGGCCAAGCCTTATAAACCAAGCAACCTTTCATGCTTTTCACAGCAGATAGCCGATTATGACTTCCAGACAAAAATCAAGATGCCGACCCACATCAGAACATATGATGGGACGGAAGATCCTGAAGACCATCTTCAGATCTTTACCGGTGCCGCAAGGATCGAGAAATGGTCAAATGCTGAATGTTGCTTGATGTTCATGCAAACCCTTGTGGGATCAGCAAGAATTTGGTTCAATGATTTACCTGCTCGAAGCATTCGAAGCTTTGATGATCTTAGCAAGGGATTCTTAGCCAATTTCTCCCAGCTAGAAAGAGAGGAAATTTTAACTCCTATGACAGATAGGTTCAGATCATCGAAGGTCTGAAGGTCGCAACCCTTCCAACAGGGAAAAAGGCGTTTCACCCCTCTCACCAAGACTCCTCAAGAAATCCTGGCAACCAAAGAGGTTAAGCAAAACTTTCGACCTCCTAGGCCTCTCCCCAAAAGCAGAAAGAATGAAAACTCCACACAATATTGCGAATTCCATGAAGAAAAGGGTCACCATACCAACGATTACTTCCAACTTAAGAAAAGAATTGAAGAAGTTATCAAGTCCGGAGAACTTGCTCACTTGGTGAAAGGAGTAAGGGACAAAATGGCTGAAGGGAAAGGCAAGGAAGTCAATATGGTGAATTTTGATGGAAAGGTTCCGTACAAGAGGCAACGGTTGGAAGCTTGGGAGCTTCAGTGTGTTTGCTTTCCCCCAACAGAGAAAGACCCTCTTTCAAACCCCCTCGTGGTAGAAGCAACTGTGGGAACATTACAAACAAATAGGGCATACATAGACACTGGGGCAGCTACCGAAATCATGTTCGAAAAGTTCTTCAGTCGCTTGAGCAATGAAGAACGTTCAAGGCTTCAACCCTCTGGGACCTCCATAAAATGTATTGCCGATATACCCCTTAAGCCTTTAGGGCAACTGACGCTTAATGTTCGTTTTAGTGAAGGTCAAAAGGAAAGAACTCAACCACTTACCTTTGTGGTTATCAATATTCCCTCAAACTACGATGTGATCATTGGGAGGCCAGGACAGTATGCATTTTACATGGCTGTGTCCATTGGTCATGGCACTGTCAAATTTCCCACCGAAAGGGGAATAGCAACCCTTCAACCTTCCCAGGAAGCCTACATGGTTGAAGGTGAAAATTCCAAAAGCGAAGAAGACAAGCAAAGGCTAATCATAAATCCTAAGTACCCTGAGCAAAGAATAAAGGTCAATCCAAGCCTCTCACAAGAAACCTTCTCATATCTCGAAAAGTTTCTAACACACTACAGTGATGTCTTCGCTTAGTGTCCAGAAGATATGACAGGAATTCCTCGGAACATTGCCGAGAACGAATTAAGAATACCACCGGATGTCAAGCCCGTGGTTCAAAAGAAAAGAAGTTTGGCACCAGAAAGAAGTTTGGCTGCATGCCAGGAGGTTGAGAAGCTTGTGTCAGCCGGCATTCTCTGAGAAGTCAAGTACCAATCATGGTTGCAAACCCAGTTATGGTCAAGAAGCCAGACAACTCCTGGAGGATGTGCATAGATTTCAAGGATCTCAATAAAGCTTGCCCCAAGGATTGCTATCCATTACCGGAAATTGATCTCAAGGTTGACTCCCTCACCGGCTATCCTTTCAAGTGCTTTCTAGATGCTTACAAAGGGTATAATCAAATACTCATGAAAGAAGAAGATGAGAAAAAGACGGCATTTCACACCGATAAGGGAATCTTTTGTTAACAAAAGATGCCTTTCGGTCTCAAGAATGCTGGGGCCACCTACCAACGTCTGGTAGACAAAGCCTTCGCAAGCCAAATTGGTAAAAATATGGAAGCATATGTAGATGACTTGGTGATCAAAAGCAAGACGGAATCTCAAATGCTCGATGACATTCAAGAAACCTTCAAGAACCTAAGAAAAGTTAACATGAAGCTCAACCCTGAAAAATGTTCATTTGGGTTTGAAGAAGGCAAGTTCCTGGGCCATATTGTTGGGAAACAAAGCATTAAGGCCAACCCAAACAAGGTGAAAGCTGTTCTTGAAGCCAAACCACCAAAAACCAAAAAGGAGGTTGAAAGCTTGAATGGAAAGCTTGCAGCCTTGAAGCGTTTTACCTCAAAGTTAGCAGAGAGGTCTCTCCCTTTCTTCAAAATGCTTAAAGGTTGCACTGACAAAAAGGACTTCAAATGGACTGAAGAGGCTAATGAAGCCTTCGACCAAATGAAGCAGCACCTAGCTTCCCTGCTTGACATGGCAGCCCCAGAAACGGGCGAATTGATTTCAGTCTACCTCTCAGTTGCCGAAGAAGCAATAAGCGCGGTCCTCACCATTGAACGAGAAAATCCAGGTACCCGTTTATTTCTTCAGCAAAACTTTAAAATTGGCTGAAACCAAATACCCTCCTTTAGAAAAACTTGCCCTAGCCCTAGTGCAAACAGCTAGAAGGCTTCGAAGGTATTTCCAAGCACACCCTATACAAGTGGTCACCGACTAACCCATCAGGAGTGTGCTTGAAAAACTGGAAAACTCGGGACGATTAGCCAAATGGGCCATAGAACTAGGTGAGCACAACATCACCTATGTCCCAAGAAAAGCTATCAAGGCCCAAGTCTTGGCTGATTTCATTATAGAAGTCCCTATGCAAACTGTCACTGAAGTGAACACTGCAACCTCTGAACCCTCTGACCTTGAAGCCTGGAAGCTTTTCACCGACGGGGCTTCAAGCGTTGAAGGATCAGGGGCTGGGCTCATTTTGATCAACCCAGAAGGGTTGGAATTCACATATGCTCTCCATTTTGACTTTCAGACCACCAATAACGAGGCTGAATACGAGGCACTGATCGCCGGTCTAAGGCTGGCCAGAGAAATGAAGGTCCAAAAGCTTGAAGTGTTCACAGACTCATTACTGGTCTCAAGCCAAGTAAACGATAGCTATGTTGCCAAAGAGCCCAACATGAAACGGTACAAAGAAAAATCCAAAGATTTGATGAACACCTTCCAAATGTGTACAATCAAACAAATTCCAAGATCCCAAAACAAGAAGGCAGATGCCTTAAGCAAGCTTGCATCTCTCACTTTTGCCCACCTAACAAAGAAGGTGTTAGTAGAAGTGTTAAAAGCTCCATCAATTGATGAGGTGGAAGTTCAGGACGTAATCATTGATGAAGATCCAAATTGGATGACTCCAATCAAGAAATTCCTTAAAAATGGTGAACTACCAAATGATCAAGTAGAAGCTGAAAGGGTTAAAATCAAGGCAAGGCAGTACGTGCTACAAGGAGAAACCCTTTACAAAAAGGGTTACCTTGCCCCCTTGCTAAGATGTGTTGGTCCTGAGCAAAGTCAGTACTTGATCAAAGAGATTCACGAAGGCATATATGGAGCTCATTTTGGAGCTAGGTCGGTGGTTGCAAAACTCATGAACCTTGGATATTTCTGGCCTTCAATGCATCGTGACACTGCTGAGCAATTAAGAAAATGTGATGCTTGCCAGATCCATGCACCGATCCCAAAAAGTACTAAGCATGACCTTGTCCCAATAACCTCGGCATGGCCATTCCATAAATGGGGAATGGACATTGTTGGACCATTTCCCCCAAGCAAAGGAGAAGTAAAATTCCTACTGGTGGCAATAGATTACTTTACAAAGTGGCCCGAGGTTAAACCACTTGCAAAGATTACAGGCAAACAGGTCATCGACTTTGTTTGGGAAAACATTATTTGCCGCTATGGATTGCCAGGGGTAATCGTCACTGATAATGGAAAGCAATTTGCTGAGAAGCCTTTCAGCAGTTGGTGTAAAGAGTACAGGATCAATCAGGTCTTCAGCTCAGTGGCTTACCCGCAATCAAATGGTCAGGTCGAAAGGACAAATCGAAGCATAGTGGAAGGTATCAAAACAAGATTGGGAAGGTACGAAAGCAACTGGCTTGACGAATTGCCTAGTGTTCTATGGGCCATGAGAACAACCGAAAAAGCAAGTCATAGGAGAACACCCTATAGCTTAGTATTCGGATCCGAGGCTGTGATCCCACCCGAGGTAGGAGTTGTAACACAATGAGTTGTCAACATGGATCCCGAAACAAACCAAAAAGAGACCATGTTGAACTTACAACTCCTTGAAGAAGCACGAGATCAAGCCGCAATCCAAGAAGCCAAGTACAAACAACAAATGGAAGCCTATTATAACAAGAAAGTCAAAAATGAACGTTTCAAGCCAGGGGACCTGGTCCTTAGAAACAATGAAGCTAGCAAGAAAGAAAATTAGGGAAAGCTTGGCCCAAAATGGGAGGGACCATACACCATCCTTGAAGCACACAAGGGTGGATCCTACAAGCTAGCTGACCCAGAAGGTAAAAGGCTTCCAAGGCACTGGAATGGAAAAACCTTGAAAAGGTTTCATGTCTAAACGGAAAAGATTGGTTTGTATTTTGCAATGTTGCATTTCAAGAGTTGAACTATAAAAACCTTTTGTAAAAATATCTCTTGAATGAATGAAGTTGTTTTATCAAATTTTTCTTTCTATCCTAAGAACAGGTTGAGAACCTAGCAAGAAACTCCATGGCAAGGGCCATGTAAGGGGTTGAGCTCCCAGGCCACATCGCTCAATAGGTTCAAGGGTTGAATGGACCTATATAAGAGGTGAGTTCCTAAATCAATACAACTCCATAAGACTTATTATAAAAACAAAAGTGGTCTCATAGACAGGTTTGAACAGCCTACACCAAATGTTCCTTAAGCCTTATAAAAATGGCAAACTAATAGGCTTACGAAATCAAATGAAATGATAAAAAGGATAGATGCCATGTCTTCTTGTTAAAAATACCAAGGCTAAGTGTCTGCAGCACTGAACCCTTTAAGGTATATAAAACATAAAGACAACGCAAACCTAACAAAGACAAAGGTAAAGCATAAAGGAAATAAGTCAAAGAACAATGTAACAACTTGTACCAAAATTTAAAAAATACAAACCAAGTCAAGTTACAAAACCAAGAAATCTTCAAGGCTTCAAGCCACTCGCAAAGTAACTCAAAACCTTAAAGGCTTCAGCTTACCCACAAATAGCCAAAAAGCTTAAAAGCTCAAAGCCAGCAAAACTACCTTAACAAAGTAGGCACAGACATAAATAGTTAAACATAAATATCATAACAAAGAAAGCCCGAAAGACTTTCAACCATCCAAACACAAGTCAAAGCAAGCCCTAGTGACTTGCAAACCTAAATATTGTTAAAACGGCCATACAGGCCTAAAAGCACAACCACAAAACAGGAACCGTAAGGGTTCCTGCAAACCTAACATTGTTTAGAGTTAAGATTACAAACCATAAAATTGTTTTTAAAAGTGCTAAGAAAGCTACGAAAATCCATTAAGCATCGGCAGAAGGCTTGGAGACCCCGGAACCTTCGCCCTTAGCTTTCTTTGCTTTCTTCAGCTTCTTTGCCTTTGCACCACCATCACCACCCACTGCTGAAGCCTCCAAGCTTGCATCCTTCGAAGCATCTGGTTCGCCTGAAGGGGTGTCATCACTATCCCCAGAATAAGACCTCTTCCTCGAAACAGAATCCAAGACTTCAGAACACACTTTTTCATTAAGGCCTTCGGGTTTCAAATCCTGCAAAACAGTCAGAGGCTTACCAAAACAAGCAGAAACTTTATGGATATAAGGATAAGTCAGCCTCTCCATCTGTTCAACGGAACCCTTGAAAACATTAGAAGCCTCAGGGCGAAATAAAGGAGACTTCTCCAAAGGTTGTCCTGACTCATGAAGCTTGTACCCGGCAATGAGGCCCTGATGTTTCCCCAAGTTAAGTAATTTTGTGTAAACTTCACCAAGTGCGGAATTAAACTCCTTGGAATGGGGAAGGTAGATAACAACCTGTTGAAAACCTTGTTCAATCAACCACTGATTATCACTGGTGGTTCGAGCAACTGCAGCCTTCAAACCTTCCTTCTCCGCATCAAAAGCCCTCTATTGAACAAACAAAGCTTCCCTGTTTGCCTTCAGCTTCTCTCGATCAGCCTCAAAGCTCTACTTAAAATCACTCATTTCAATCTCATGCTGCTTGGACAAATCATCAACCTTTTTCGACCATGCTTCTTCCTTCTCAGCAAAACAAGCTATCTCATTCTTCATCGCGGAAATCGAAGCTTTCATCTTATCCTTGTTCTTGGAAGCTTCTTCATATTCTTGCATCCCTTTAGCAAAACGAGTGACACCTTCAGCCAAAAAGGCAGAAAGGTTGCAAGAACTAAGCATCATCCTAGAAATAAGATGATCAGCTTCCATCTCAGATATGGCGCTTCGAACGCCAGGAGGAGCAAAATGAGCAAGAGCTTCAGCACAAACAGCGGGATCTTTAAAATTATCACCAACCTTAACCCCCCAGTTGGGCACATAAATGTCTTGACCCTCTGAACCTTCGAAGCTCTCAACGCTTTTGACCGACGAACCTTGAATAGCAGGAGTGGCACCTTTCTTGATCAATTTTTTCTTCTTGCTTGAAACAACTAACTCCTTCTCCTTACCCTTGCTAACATCCATAGCTTGATCTGCTGATGCTTCAATATCATCACTAACATCCATAGGCTCTGAACCAGAGGGCTGATCAACACCCTTCAGATGGCGTTGTGAATGACGAGTGGAACCCTTGGAAGCAGTAGCCTTGGTAAAACCTTTAACATTGGGGACATTCACATACCCAGAACCCTCGAACCTATAATCAGAACCCCTAACAACTGCATCCTCACCAGGGGTAGCACCAACATCATCAAAAGCAATATCGGAAGTGTCATCGCTTTTTATAAAGTCAAGGGCAGACATAACTGCAAAGTAAACAAAAATACATAAACAAGCAAAGAAGTAAAAACACAAAAACATAAGAAAAATAAATGCATACCCTTCCCATCTCTCATGAGCACCGGGTCTCGATCACGTTTTTCCCACAATTTACTAAGACCCAATAATACCAACAAATGCTCAGGAAAGGGACGAAGCCTTGAAGAACACCCCCTAAGATTTTCTAAAAATCGAGTATTTATTTCAGACGCAGAAGGTTCAGGTTCGTTCAAGACCGCATCTGGGTGTCTCCAAACAAGTTTGAAGGGAACAATCTCCTCAGATAGCCAGAAAAACCGATCTTTCCAGACCCCAAGTGTAGAAACCATGGATGAAATCAGACAAGTATCAACTTGAGTGGTCTCGAAAGCAAACCAATCACCATTTTTGGCAAGCCGGAAAAAGCGACGGAACGACAATAGAGTCGGATCATACCCGGAAGCCCGGCACAAATTTTCAAAATGCAAAACCCTAGCCATCCCAAGCGGATGAACTTGACCAAAAGATATGTGATCATATTCCAAGACATTTAAAACAAAGTTCGAAAACGGATGACGAAGATTTGAGAACTCAAAATGTCGAGAATATAAAGCGATCGAACCAGAAGGACATTGATCGACAGACTTATCACAAGCCGGAGCAACCGGTTTAAACTTTGTTCCTATTCCCCACTCCATACAAAACAAATCGACTTCCTCTTGAGTCATACGGGAAAACGATTTTGCCATATCTTTACGAGCACCCATGATATGAACAATTAAAAAACAAAATAAGCAAAATGAAACTGACCTGATTCGAAAAAGAGGAAAACTTGAGAGAAAAGGGGAGCAAATAATGTTCTTCTAGTTAAAAGATATCAGTTATTGAGGAATATAATTAGGCACGGGAAAATTAAAAGCCTGACAGACTGCCGCAAGTCTTGTCAAACTGTCTTGTCAAAATTCAAAAATCACAAAAACCGTTTCCAACCCTTCAAACCTTGAACCCTTGAAGCCTCTAGGCAGGAAAACACATGCACAAAAGTCAGAAGTCTTTGAGCTCATTCCCCAAAAACCTCTGACTTGGGGGGCTGATGACGGGGGTAGCCCAGAACCAAAATAAATGACTTTAATGCATGAATGCCAAAAAAGCAAAATGGTTCAAAGGTTAAAAATCTGAGGAACCGAAATAAAGTAAGGCAGCGTGAGAACAGTAAATGGTCACATCTCCACCAACTCGCCAGCCGCAAAAGCAATGCAGGTTCAACAGAACACACTCTATTATCCAGGGGTCAAAAGGCTTTAACCCCCGAAAGGGTAAGCCCCTCACTGCAAGCAAGGTCACTAGTCAAATGCATCCCTCTTTGGGAGATGTCTTCTCCTATAAATTCAGCACTTCATTTCATTAAACGGACATTCCTGACCAGTCCTGATTACTAAGATCTCTGGTCATTCACATTGAGTTCTTGTTTCAAGCAAGTCACTCTCTTTCTTTCACGTCTAACATACACATTCCTTTTGTTGCTTCATCCGAATCTGAATGAACTTCAGAGGAGGATCTTTAGCAAACAACTAAAACAAACTAGTGAACCTCCTTCCACGTCTTGCAAACGTGGGGGGACCCCACGGCCTGCGTTAGGCAAAATTGAACCCTTCAACCCTTTTGCCTAACCAGCCAAATATTTGTTGCATCTAACAGGAGCAATACACAAATTACATATATAGTTCGTCTATTACCAACAAAAAAAAATCAAACACCTCATTCAGAAAATTTGAAACACTTTTGCCTTTGTGACTAGTTATATAAGAAATGTTTTATATAAAAATAAATAAACGAAACTTTAGTTGTTTAAAATTCAGATAATGTACAATGATTATTAATAAAATTACATTTTCAACAAAACTTATCAACAAATTTTAAATATATTTAACTAGATTGGAAAACATGCTACAACTATATGGGTTACGCGTTTAATACATAACATGACAATATAAGTTAAAGGCACTCACCAACAACTCTTTGAATTTTAGATGTGTAACATCTTTGACTTATTAGTTTATTGCTCATAAAATGAACACTGAGTGGGAAACCATTAAATCAATAATCATATCCAACTCGCACTAATAAAAAAATATTGTGACAGCTTGTAATATGTAATAAAAAAAATGTACACCATTTCTATAAATAGGGTTCTATCAAACCATTTAAACACAAAAACAACATTTAGTCTTGTAAAGAAGAGGGTGTCTTAATTAGCATGAGAAGTCTTGGGGTGTTGAGGCATAGGCCTCAGCATGTGTATGCTTTTGTTTTCTTGTTGGTTGCTACTCTTGTCATTGCTGACAAACCTTATGGTTATGAACCACAACACTCTTATGGTTCGAAATGGCCACAACCGTTGAAACATAATTTTCCCAAGTCGCCTTATGTTTACAAGTCTCCACCGCCGGTGAAGCACACATGGCCGCATCTACCTTATCTTCATAAATCTCCTCCTCATTCGTATATCTACAAGTCTCCACCACCTCCTTATGTTTACAAGTCTCCACCACCACCATCACATTCACCCCCACTGTCATATGTGTATAAGTCTCCACCGCCACCAGCACATTCACCACCACCTTCGTACGTGTATAAGTCTCCACCACCGCCATCACCGTCACCACCACCTCCGTATGTGTACAAGTCTCCGCCTCCTCCATCGCCGTCCCCACCACCTCCGTATGTGTACAAGTCTCCGCCTCCTCCATCGCCATCCCCACCACCTCCGTATGTCTACAAGTCTCCGCCTCCTCCATCGCCATCCCCACCACCTCCGTATGTGTACAGGTCTCCGCCTCCTCCATCGCCATCCCCACCACCTCCGTATGTGTACAAGTCTCCACCTCCCCCGTCACCATCACCGCCACCTCCATATGTGTACAAATCACCACCTCCTCCATCACCATCCCCACCACCACTACCATACATTTACAAATCTCCCCCTCCACCGTCACCTTCCCCACCACCTCCATATGTATACAAGTTTCCACCCCCGCCATCCCCATCCCCACCGCCTCCATACATCTACAAGTCTCCCCCTCCACCATCGCCATCCCCGCCACCTCCTTATGTCTACAAGTCTCCTCCCCCTCCATCTCCATCCCCACCACCTCCATACATTTACAAATCTCCTCCCCCACCATCGCCATCACCTCCACCTCCTTATGTCTACAAGTCTCCTCCCCCTCCATCTCCATCCCCACCACCTCCATACATTTACAAATCTCCTCCCCCACCATCGCCATCACCTCCACCTCCTTATGTCTACAAGTCTCCTCCCCCTCCATCTCCATCCCCACCACCTCCGTACATTTACAAATCTCCTCCCCCACCATCGCCATCACCACCGCCTCCATACATCTACAGGTCTCCTCCCCCACCATCGCCATGCCCACCACCTCCATACATCTACATGTCTCCCCCTCCACCTTCACCATCCCCACCACCTCCCTATATCTACAAATCTCCTCCTCCACCATCGCCATCCCCGCCACCTACTCACATATACAAATCACCACATCCATCATCAAAGTCTCCCCCTCCTCCGGCTTACTATTATAAGTCTCCACCACCACCAAGACATTATTAAATCACGCACATCTTCAATCAGGCATAATCAGACAATGTTAACTGATTACATCATTATAAAGTCACCTTCTTAAACTATTTATTTCATTTCATCATTCTTGATCAAGTGTTGTGAGTTAATAAGGTCCAAACATGCATTGACCTTTGTTTATCATTATTTTATGAAACAATTATGTTATTCTTTTTATCAATGAAAACACATATATATGGTTCATACTCTTCAGTTACTTATGTGCATAATATAATTATCATTGTCTGTAGTATATTCTTCTCTTTGCCAATTATAAAAGCAAGCAATCCATTGAAATGGCATTTGTTATAAGAATATTGTCATATGAACTTGACAATCAAGATCGAGATTATCATATTTACTTTCTGGGGTGATGAATATATAATTAACAATGTGTACATACTAACTTTATGCAGATATATATAGAGGGTTAGGATAAAATGAGAACCATCTTGAGTTGTGAGAACCATGAGAAAAAAAATGTCGCATGCACAAATTTACATGAGGTGTAAAAAAAATTCATCGCCGTAAAAAAATTTACATCAACGTGTAAACAAAACTTACATCAGGCAAAACTACCGACTCGACAATTTTTTTACCTTTTTTTAAAGATGTGTTTATAATATTTTCATCTGCGTTTGTGCAAAAAATTGTGGCCCAACTCGCGCGGGAAGTAGGAGTTCTCATAGTTCTCACAACTCGTGATGGTTCTTAATTGAACCGAAACCTATATATATAAACGTTACATATTTCAAACCATATGCATGGGTCCAGCTAGGTCCAAACCCTCTCTAAGCTATAATACAAATGTCTTATCAAACACATAACTTAATAAATAAAATAACCAGTCTTGTTTTATGTTGTTCCAACTATTGATGAAGCCGGCCCATATACTTATTCGTTTATAAGACATCAACCCTAGCATAGGGCTTAAAATTACGTAACCCAAACATGTCCAGTTTATCCAAGTGAGTCAGATAATTGATGACTCCATTGGCAAAGCCTTATACCCCACCGTTTTTCCTGTAGTGTTAATTTTACCGAAATTAGAGTTTTATAGTGTAAATATTGAGAGTTCGACACTAACTGAGTTTTCGTTCAAGCTCCGCCATGACTCACAAACAGGTTAACAAGTTGTAAATAAACGGTTTTGACAGGTTATAAACGGATTGAATGGGTGGTAAAACAGGTTGAACTAATAAATCTTGTAATGTTTATAAAAATTATTTAGAAATCAACCAAGACAACACTCACAAATTTGTCATAATAATTTATTAATATGAAAATTATTGTAATGCTCTGAAAGATGATTTAGAAATCAACATATAATCAGTCATTAATAAACTTTTAACATTTTACCAAGTTCATAAGAGGTCGATGACTGTTTTGACATCAAATTAAACAACTATACAAAATGTTCATTGTACATACACCACAGCGTGCTTCGCGCGTGAACTTGGTTGAACACTCGCTAAACGCTGAGTTTGGGTCGGAAATCGGATTTGACAAAGGGTGCGGTAAACTCATCAGCACATGCCATCCGAATTCGTTCCGGAGTTGCAGGATTGTCAAGAGGAAACCAACCATGAGACCCTGATTCAGCTCTTGCGGCTATAATTGCGTCTTTTATCGCAAAGAAGACTGATGATGCCAGAAAAAATGGAGGTTCACCAACAGCTTTTGATGAATGTATGGCCTTGTCATTTGGTGCATCCTATATTACAAAACAAATTAACTACAAATGTACTTATATAAACTTGATCTATTTTATTCATTTTTTTTTTTTTTTGTTTTTACAAAATTATAGGGGTGTTCAGTATTCGATTCGAATTCGATTATCAAGCTTAGAATTCGGTTTTCAAATATCCGTGTTCGTCTGTTCCATTCGATTCGATTTGATTCAAATTCGAGTCAGGTAATCCAAATCGAATCAAATATAAATTTATGACTTCTAATTTGATTCGATTCAAAATTCAAATTAATTATACATATATATATTTTTGTATTTATATCTATCTACTATAATAAAAGAAACTTGTTTTGGGACACTTGTCATTCTCTCATTTAATTGATTAAAAATTATTAATAATACTAATAATAATAATATTTAATCTAAATTAATACAAATTTTTATTATTAATAATATTTAATCAAATCTAAAATCTAATCTAATACAAATTTTTATTATCAATAATATTTAATCAAATCTAATAAGAATTCATACGAATTCCAAAGTTGATATTAACTTTCAAATAATTAAAAAAAATCCACCTAACATCACAAATGTTTCTGTTAAATTCGATTAATTAATTTGTTCAACAATCACTATTATCTTTATCATTCAGTACGGTTAACCGATTTATCATCATACAACCTCCCACCTATTCAATCATATGATTTTTCAATCTTATATTAACTAAATAAATAAAGATTAATATTCAATCTTATCCTACTTTAAATATAAAAAAATCCGTCAGTTCAGATTAATATTCAATCTTATCCTACTTTAAATATAAAAAAAAAAATCCGTTAGTTTTTTTAAATATATTTTTTTTATTATTTGGTATATAAAATCATATTTATTCAACCCATGTAATACACGAGGGTTTTTAAAAATATAACTTTTTTTATTATTTGGTAAACAATATTACATTTATTCAACCCGTGTAATACAATGGTTTAAAAGATATAATTTTTTTTATTATTTGGTATATAATATTACATTTATTCAACCCGTACAATACGTATGGTTCTTATAGATATAACTTATTTTATTATTTAATATATAAAATTACATTTCTTCAACCCGTGCAATAAAGGAGGCTTTTAAAAAGATAATGTTTTATTATTTGGTATATAAAATTCATTTATTCAACCCGTGTAATACACGGGGTTATAACCTAGTATAAATATATACACACACATAGAAAAAAATAATTTACCATCTAGGGTGAATTTGAATTAAAATCGAATCCATCCGAATTCGAATTGAACTCGAGTTTCAAATACGGATTGAATCGAATTTTGAACTGGGCGTAAAATTCAAATACGAATTCGAACAGGATAGATAAAATTCAAATTCAAGTAAAAGTAAATAAAAATTCGAAAAATTCGATTTGATTAATTCGAAAATTTGTTATTCGATTCGTAGAACACCCTTGCAAAATTGTTTTATAATGAAGTGTTGTTATATATACCTTCAATAGCGAAACCTTGAATTTGAACGGAACATCATTGACGGACGGAATTTTATAATTTCCGGGACCCGAAGTGAACAAGCAACCTGGTGGAATCCATTTGTGAGCAGCATCACCCCATTTCAGCTCCTCGAGAGCCACCCATCCCATACCTTGCACAAACGCTCCTTCAATCTGTACGGGAATACGCAAAAACATCAATAAACCGTTGCTATAGTTACATAATTGATAAGCAGAAAAGTGAAATGCACCTGTCCAACATCAATGGCTGGATTGATGGAGAATCCGAGATCCAAAATGACATCAGCAGCCCGGGTGTGGAAATCCCCGGTTAGTGTGTCGATTTCCACCTCAGCAAACGCAGCTCCGTATGTGAAATACCTGAATGGGTGACCTTTACCGGTTTTCCAGTCGAAACCTATGTCGGGAACGATGTGAAACCCGTGTGCTGAAAGGTCTATACGCTCAAAATAGCATGCGTTTACCAACTGCAAAAGAAATAAATAAATCATCATCATCATCATCATCATCATACTCAGTAAATCCCACCAATAGCAAAGCTAAGGTAGGGTCTGAGGGGGGTAAGATGTAGACAGCCTTACAAAAGAAATAAATAAATAAATAAATAAATAAATCCGTTTTGTTGATAATACTAGTAATTTTAGCAAACGTAAAATAACTCGAATTTATACCGTCTAATAAAAACGTATTATATTTGACCTGACTAGTTTCCGAACAAAAGTTACGTCAAAACGTAAATCAACTGAAAACGTACATGAATATTAGCACGAAAACGTATTATATTTGACCTGACTCATTTACGTCGTAATGTAAACCAACTCGAATTTATACCGACACGTACATAAAAATAAGAACATAAGAAAATAGTGTTTGTTTAACTTAAGAAATGGTATGAACTTGAAACTTTAAAACTCAAGTGGGTCAAAACGACATTTTACAAACTTTTTAGAAAGTTAAGGGGTGTAAGCGTCAATGCTGAAAGTTGAGAAAACGATGTAAAAAAAGAAAAAAAAACACTTAACGAAGTGTCATTAATGTACCTCCACAAAAGAAGTATGTTTTTTCAACGATGCAATTGGCTCCATTCTCGCTTTTATTTGCATGCAAGCATCCAAAACCGCGGCCCCGTACATATCAGAGCTAGCGGAAGCTGCCGTTGGAGATGCATTAGGAACCTAAGGACAAATAAAGCCGTTATGAAAAAAATTAAAGAGTGTCGCATTTAAATGTGATATTATTATTTTAATTATAAGTCTATTTTTACCTTGTCGGTACTTGTTTCGGAAATAAACACTGAACTAAGAGGGATTTCAAAAGCAGAAGCGGCAATTTGGGCCACTTTCGTATGTAAACCCTGGCCCATCTCAACACCACCGTGCGTGACCAACACAGTTCCGTCTGTATAAACTTGAACCAGTGCGCCTGCCTGTAGTAGATAAATACAAATACATACATTTAGTGGGGTTTTGCATGTTCGTTTCGAAAGTGATTATGTGATTTTGGATAATTATAGTCAGATAATCGCTGTAATAAAGCGTGTTGTAGAAAAGTGTGTTTATGTGTTTTTATTGTTTATAAAGTTCAAAGTAAACGGATGGTCCCTGTAGTTTACCAAAATTTTGGATTTGGTCCCTAGCTTGCGAAAAGTACACAGATGGTCCCTGTAGTTTGCACTCTGTAACGCATTTAGTCCCGGATTTTTCTCGAAGTACATGGATGGTCCCTATGGTTTGCACTTTGTAACGCATTTGGTCCATAACTTGGACATGCTAGAAACCTTTAGATCTGTTGGCTAGGGACTAAATGCGTTACAAAGTGCAAACCACAGGGATCATCCGTGTACTTTTTGAAAGCGAGGGACCAAATTCAAAACTTTGGTAAACCACAGGGACCATCCGTGTACTTTAAAGTTTATACATAAAAGGACCAAGAATCACATTATTGTCAAGTGTCGTAAACATAAACATGAAAAGCAAACAAAAATAGTCTTTTATGTCGAACAAAAATCACCTGGTTCATGAACTTTGTTGTAAACGAAATACCAAATTTAGTTGGAATCATAGCAACTCCACGCTTCTTCCACCGATTATTACGATTGAAATCTGCAACTTCACTTCTAACTTTCACGAAGTTGCAGGATTTCTTGAGTTCATCCCACAGCCGTTGCAAAGTACAGTCTTGAAGTTTTTGACCGTAGTGTAATATTGACCCTTCACTATTGAAATTTATTTCCTGGAACAGAATCATACTTTTTAATAATAACAAATAGTAATCTCAAAACATATACATATACATATTTGACACACACACACACATATATATAAACAAATATTGCATATACATATTTGTGACACACACACACACACACACACACATATATATATATATAACAAATATTACACACACACATATTTGATACACACACACACACACACATATATATGTATAACAAATATTGCATATACATATTTGACACACACACACATATATAACAAATATTACACATACATATACACATATTTGATACACACACACACACACACACACATATATATATATAACAAATATTGCATATACATATTTGACACACACACACACATATAACAAATATTACACATACATATACACATATTTGATACACACACACATATATATAACAAATATTGCATATACATATTTGACACACACACACACACATATATATATATAGGCAAATTGGAAATAAATAATCCCAACTCACTGTTATTGGCCAATATTAATCCCAACTCATTTAATCACCAATAATAATCCGAACTATTCACTTTTGTTTGTAAAATACTCCCACGTTAAAAAAAACACTAACTAGGTTAAAATATTGCTGATGTGGCTTAACATGTGTGGACTGACATGGCTGGTTAACATCTTACCTGTGTATAAAATGATTATCAGCCTCATTTGCTCACACAATCGACTGAATTTGCCCAATTTGTAGAATTAGGGTTTTGAAGGAGAGTGCCATTGTGTGTGCAAATGAGGCTGATAATCATTTTATACACAAGTAAGATGTTAACCAGCCAGGTCAGTCCACACATGTTAAGCCACATCAGCAATATTTTAACCTAGTTAGTGTTTTTTTAACGTGGGAGTATTTTACAAACAAAAGTGAATAGTTCGGATTATTATTGGTGATTAAATGAGTTGGGATTATTATTGGCCAATAACAGTGAGTTGGGATTATTTATTTCCAATTTGCCTATATATATAACAAATATTGCACATACACATACACATATTTGATACACACATACACATATTTGAATATTTGATTTGCATATACATATTTGACACACACACACACACACACACACACATATATATATATATAACAAATATTGCACATACACATACACATATTTGATACACACATACACATATTTGAATATTTGATACACACACACATATATATATAACAAATATTGCTTTGTATTCTTATACGTACTCTGATATCTTCTGGGCTTTTGTTAACTTCCGTAGCTATTCTTTGAATCCAATTCTCGGAAACAAGCATACCTTGGGGCCCACCGAACCCTCTAAAGGCCGTGTTACTAGGATAATTGGTGAAACAAACATTTCCATTAATTCTAACATTTGGAATCTCATAAACATTATCTGAGTGATACATTGAGCGTTCAAGTATTGCTAGAGATAAATCAAGTGAATTCCCTGCGTTGTTATAGATTTCAAGATCTAACGCAAGCACCTTGCCTTCATTTGTGAATCCGACCTATATTTAAATTCATGTCACCAGTTTAGTCTACAATAAAGTCAAACCTTAACTTTGACTAGTTTTCAGGACCAGACCGGACGTTGAACCGGTCTAATTACTGGTCCACTGATCGAACCGGTCGGATCGGATGTAAGAACTGGGTGATGCCGTAAATATTGTAAAATAAATAGGATAAAACTGAAATTTTTTATTCAAAATCCGGTTCAACCACCCGGTTTTCCGATCCGACCGCTGTTTCCCGGTCCAATCGGCCGGTTAGACTCAATACGGGTTTGATAGGGTGAACCAGACCGGCCAGTCCGGTTTTCAAAACATTGATCATACCTTATATTTTCCAAGAAAGCTATGTCGCTGACCAGTTACTTGCATATCTACATCTCTATCTAATGTAAGTTTAACAGGACAATTTAACAAATATGCTGGTACAGATGCAACCGCTGCAAAGAAAGCTGATCTGGTCTCTTTCCCGCCAAATCCACCACCAATTCGTTTCACTTTGCAAACCACTTTTGACATTGGAAGACCGAGCACGTGCGCCACATACTTTTGGTGCTTTTGTGGTGCCTAAATACAAGCAAAAACATATTAAAAGTAATTGGTGTGAAATAAAGACGCATTTTAATCAGAAATGTATGAAAGACGCTCGGGTGTTTGGGTGCGTGTTTTGAAAGTGATTATGTGATATTAAATACTCAGAACCAGATAATCATTTGTAATAAAACGGGGTGTAGGAACTAGTGTTCGGATGCGCTTTAGTTGTTTGAAGCTCTAATAATCAGATGTGAGTGTTTTGTAAATTCTGATACTAGATCAAATGAGTAATGACAAAAATCGACGTCATTGTGGGTAGTTTGTAATCGAGCCGAGTCAGGTTGAGCTCCAGCTCGAACTTAAACGAGCCACAGCTTAGCTTGGCTCGGCTCGTTATTTTATCGAGTTGAAAAGCCGAGCTCAAGCTCGTCTCGTAAAAAGTTCGAGCCAGGTCAAGCCCAATCGAGTGCGCTCGTTAGTTTTTTTTTTTTTTTTTACAAATACTAAGAACATAAAAAACAATAACTCAAACATATACATGTATTTTTTTTTCCTAAGATTTTAAAGACCAAAAGGCATTTTAAAGTATTACATGTATAATTTTTGTTTTTTTTTCCAATATTTATATACATTATTGATTAATTAAACTTCAAAAATTTAATAATTCAACCCTCTCCCCCACATTTTTTTTATTTTAATACATTTAAAATTAAAGTTAATATATATAAAATAAAATAATTCGAGCCGGCTCGGCGGCTCGCACCGAGCCAGACCTAGCTCAAGCTCGGCTCGTTTACGAATCAAGCTTTTTCTGAGCGAGCTTCAAGTGAGCCGCGAGCTACGAGCTTTTTGAGCACCCCTAATTGTGGGAAGGGACAAAACTTTGTCGTCTCTTACAATCGATTTTGTGGTGGCCGGTTTGAAACCGGTTATTTGTGGAGTTACGACTTACGACAAATATTAGTTACAAAAACATAAATCGGAACACCACCTTAACATGCCAAAGCATTTGCTGCTTACCTGAGTTGATGAAATCATGTGAACCTCATTGCCACCATCCATAGTCCAAACGAAGGTGCTTTGTGGCTCCAAATAAAAGTGTTCTTGACCACCAATATGAACCTCGCCCTCAATGATCTTATGACATTGGTCTGATTGAAAACAAAGGTCAACGTCCCCTTTACTTAAACGCCTATGAGTATTTGGATGGAAACTTTTGAACTTGACAGCATCCTCTATGGATAATATAGCTGGCAGATCTTCATAATCGATGACCACTTTTCTCGCTGCGATCTTTGCGTTTTCGTGAGTGTCGGCGACAACTACTCCTATAACCTGCGTAAATTAGGATATAAAATTTATAGAGATAAGAGATACTTTTAGAAAAGAAAGTAAAAATGTTTCTGGGTTGGCCGACCCGTTATCCAACCCGACCTGCTCACAATGGGCATAGTTGGGGCCGGAGGGGGCGCCCGACCCCCCCCCCCCCCCCGAACTTTTCACTCAGTAGTGTTCGGTATGTAGTTTTCGTATAGAATTTTTTAGGTATATACATTTTCGACCTCCCGGTTTTATAACCATTTAGGTATAATTTTAGGTTCGGTGACTTCCGACCCCCCCCCCCGGTCGGAAATCTCAAGCTTCGCCACTGCTACTCACGCATTTTTCTATCTTTAAGCTTTAACCAATACCGTAAGTTCTGAAATTATGTACCTGACCAACACAAGTGACGATATCGGAAGCAAAAACTTCCTCATCTTCAATAACAGGGCCGGTAATATTGCTACCCGGGATATCTTTGGCGAAAAAGATGCCAGCAAATCCCGGTGATGACCTGGCACCCGAATCATCAATCGTAAGTAAACGAGCATGAGGCTTTTTACTTAATATCAAAGCAGCGTGTAAACCGCCAGGTGGCATCAGGGTGTCATCGGTGTACTCAGCCTCTCCCGTTACCTGAAGTCTTGCCGACATATGAACCTCTGGGGACCCCACCGCAGTCCCCTGTTTCGTAATTTTGTAATCTTGACTACCCGTGAACGATGGACGGTGAAAGGACTCAATAGCGGATAAATGTGATGTGGGTACGGATTCGTTAAACGAATCTTGACCGTTCATCTGATGAGATACCCATAAAAAGAATTTGAAAAAGAAACTTAACGTCAATGATTTACGAAACTCCACCATGCCACCTGGCGCGTTTTCCGAAATCACGACATCCTGCTTCAAGATTTCCAACGAGTTCTGCAAGAGCTCCTTATTCCACGCCTTCCCGATTAAATAATCTTTCGTTTTTACAGCTGATAACGAAACCGGAGCAACACCACCGTACACGATACTCGCATCGGAAACGATCCATTTTTTATCGCGTTTTTTGAGAAAAACACGCATCCCGCCATTTACAAGTGCAATATCATCATCCCGTCTATGAGCCTGCTTAAATTCTTTTACGTACTCAAACTCACAAGTCCACGGAAGCAAAACCGATAAAAGAATCTCGTTACTCCCCAAATCCACTTTACGATAACCCAAAAAGAAATTCTCCGCCAAAACGTTTCTAACGTTTCCTTTACCGTCAACAACTTTGAATTTTGCTCGTGCCGCCATCCAAAGTGGATTCAAGTCGGAAATCGGGCTTGCGGTGCATATATTCCCACCAACCGACGCAACATTTCGTATTTGCGTCCCCGCAAACCATTTTATTTGTTCGACGATAGCCTTACAAGAAGATGTTTCGTAAACCGGACGTTCTTCAATAACTTTTTTTAAAAAGTTTTGAAGCTCGGAGAGCCGAACACCAGCACCGATCTCGATTCCATCGTGGTCAACGGTCAAAATATTAAGCTCGGGTACATGGGTAACCGATATAAAAACCGGGTAGTGAATTTTCTTTAACCGAGTTTCGATTCCCACTTCCGTGTTTCCTACGACCAACTTTGCGTTGGGATATCTCGACTTCAACTCCAATACGTGTTTTAACAGTAACGGTCTATGCCACTTGATCCCGTTAAATCCGCTTAAACTTAAATAACTTGATTTCCTCAATAAAAGCTGAGGTGGGAATATGAGTTCTTTGTCTGTATACGAACTTCCGTCAGTTTCGTTATACGAAACAGCTTTATAGCCACTTTGGCAAACATCAGATTTTTCGACGGTTTCTTTGTTGGGCCCACAAGAGCACGGTTTGCCAGTTGAAGGGCAAATAAACTCGCCGTTTTTAGGTTCTTGTGATGTAACAGAACCACTTGTGTATAACGAATCATTGCTTTTTGCAAAGACTCGAAACGCATCGAGAATCGGTCGATAACCGGTGCATCGACATAAATTTCCCGCAAGGCTTTCTTCAATTTGCTCTTCCGTAGGTGGGGTTTTGCTGGATCTTAATAGTGCATACATTGACATGATAAATCCCGGTGTACAAAATCCACATTGTGAACCGTGACGACTAGCTAATGATT
This sequence comes from Helianthus annuus, assembly GCF_002127325.2. Lineage (NCBI taxonomy): Eukaryota > Viridiplantae > Streptophyta > Magnoliopsida > Asterales > Asteraceae > Helianthus > Helianthus annuus. The sequence goes on from NC_035439.2 coordinate 128,086,213, forward strand.
CCTGTATATATTTTACAAGAAATGTATATATTAACAATATATATTTCACAGTGGCTATAAACCTGTTTCGTATAACGAAATTGATGGAAGTAAACTCTACCTGAACCGGATGTAAACCGATCTTACGATTCCCTACTCCTTCCACTGTGATCACATGCATTCCTTCGACAGAATATAGTGGAGCCAAACAAGCATTAATTGCTTGGTGCCTGACCAAAATAATAATAATAAAAAAGAAAGAAATCATACAACCGGTGAACTACATAACCAAAACAAATTTTAGTACTTATAAGTTAAACGTGTTACGCGTGTCATATATAAACGGGTAAAGAACGGGCCGTGTAGACTTATAAGTTAAACGTGTTATGCGTGTCATATATAAACGGGTTAAGCGAGTTGACCACGTTACATGTTTTCAATTGTGGCATTAATGTGCCGACCTGTTTATGACCCGGACCCGTTTACCACAAACACTAATTCGTTCAACTTCGTGTCGACTGTCGATTCATGTGCTGTTCTTGGTTTTAAAAAGCGTGTGGCAATCCAATCCAATTCGATTTGATCCCAAAAGCTGATGTGTGACGCACGGGCATCACGTGTCGAGGCATTCGTTATTAAAAAATACTAAAAAATTATTTATAGATCATATTTAACTTGTTAACTTTTAAACACTAAAATATATGATATTCTCATCATCTCTAGTCCTATTTGTTCAAATACTCGAACCCATTGCTCAATCGATGATCAGATGTGCATCATGGAATCGCATCGCGCGATGCAATCTCACCACCGCATCTTATGATGCGTGCATTTTAGAACCAAGCTCGTGTTAACCATTGTCTCATAATATTCCCAGCTCTAAATCTCTAATCAACCCTAGGTAAATCCCACACTTTTTCAATTGACTTGAATCTTTGTTCATCATATTACTCGAGAAAGAAAAGAAGAGGAAAAAGGAACACACATATGTGTATATGTATAGGATTCGGTTCAAGAGTGAACACTAGTGTATTTGCGAACTGAGTGAACTGATCCTAGCCATACACGTGTGTAAATCAATGGCCAGGATTTGATGATGAAATACACTAGTGTATTTTACGATTTGATTATGAAATCCTAGCCATACACGTGTGTAAATCAATGGCCAGGATTTGTTCACTCAGTTCGCAAATACACTAGTGTTCACTCTAGAACCCCACCATGTATGTGTATGTGTATGTATATGTATATGTATATGTATATGTATATGTATATGTATATGTATATGTATATGTATATGTATATGTTGAAAGACAAACTGACACGCATTTCTTGGAATTTTGATCAAAGTAAGACACCATAAGAGTGCAAGCCCCACAACCTCCTTCACCACAGCCTAACTTAGTTCCGGTTAAACCTGCATCTGAATCACCACCAAAAAATAAGTTAAGGCTCAGGATAACAGCACACCCCTGCCTGATGGATCTTTTGACAAGTATACATACGAGTCGTGTAAATATATACGACTAATATATCCTTTTTTTTTTCTTACATGAACTATACGACTCGAACATAATAACAAAGCATATACGACTGGTATACGCATATACGACTGGTGTCAAAAGATCCAAATGGGTGTAGTTTAAGCAGACCCGAAAAACAAAAACTAATCACATGAAATTAATAAAACTCATATCATCATCATCAAACATTAGGTAAAACAAGTAAACATATACATCATCCAGTAACATCAATTACCATTTACAGCTAGGTAACCAAATTTGGTCCAACAAAATATTAATTAATTTGTAACTAAGAAGTCCCTCCCATGAAGCAAAATTACAAAGAGATGAATATTTATTTGTTACCTCTGAGATACTCCAGTAAAGTTAAGTGAGCCAAACCATCAGGAAGAACTTTACGGACACCATTAACATACAAAACAGCATCCTTTGATTCTTCTATCTCCTCTTCAGTCTTCAGTGACCCCATTTCAACACAATATTGGTGTTTCTTTAATGATATGAATATGAATTGGGTTTTGATTGGAAGTTTGGTGGGTGAATCTGAAAGTGTGATTGGGGGGATTATGATGAGTTTGTGTTGTTGTGTTATGTTCCGTACTTGGACTGACTACCTTTTTGAGTTTTTGTTTTTGTTTCTGATCTGATCTGGTGATCATCTGAGAGTCGGTTCTGGTTCTGGATGGGAAATTACTAATCTGCCCCTGGAGTTTCCATCAAACATATATAAAAAGTTAATGAGTTTGTTTCTACCTTAAAAGATAAACTTTCGTTTAAATTAAGGGTCGATTTTGATGGTTTTAAGGTAAATTCTGAAAATTAAAACTAAATTGACTCTTACTAATGGTTTGGTTTTACGGTTTGAGTTTCGATAATAAATTTACTTTAAAGTTAAAACTAATTATCTAACTTATATTGTTAATCTTACCATAACTCTAATGATTTGTAAAAGTATAAATGTTTTTTTTAGGTAGAGGATTCTTTAAAAAGTGCTAAAAGTGTGAGAAGTGTAAGAAGTGTATTATAACACTATATATAATACTATATAACACCATATAAACACCGTATAACAATATGTAACATCATATAATACCATATAACACTATATATCATTATATAACAAATATAACACTATAGGTTGTCTGATAGCATGTCTATGATAGATGTATAGTGTTATATTTGTTATATAATGTTATATAATGTTACATAGTGTTATATGGTATTATATGGTGTTACAGGGTGGAGTTATTGTAAAAAAGACCAAAAGTGTGAGAAAGGTAAGAAAGAATCTCAACCATTAGATCTAAATTAATTGAAAAAGGTAAGATTGTAAATGCATTAACAAATTCAAATATATGGTAATCCTTGATTTAAGGATTTGGAGAGAGAAAATCCTTGATTTAAGGAATATAACCGTCCATAACATCATTCATTTTAATTTTTTTTGCATCATTCACAGAATCAGAGCCATGTTCATGACATGGTGTTTTAAAAAAATTCATAGTTCAATTCATGGTGTTTTTACGAAAATAATATAACACCATTCAGTAAACAAAAATATAACACCATTCAGTACACAAAATAACACCATTCAATACAAGATATAACACCATTCAGTAAACAAAAAATAACACCATACAGAAACAAAATAACACCATTCAGAAACAAAATAACACCATTCAGAAACAAAAAAAAAACCATCCAGTAAACAAAAAATTACATCATTCAATAAACAATATAACACCATTCAGTCAATAATATAACACCATTCAGTACAAGAATATAACACCATTCAGTAAATAAATATAACACCATTTAGAAAAAGAAAATAACACCATTTAGAAACAAAATAACACCATTCAGAAACAAAATAACACCATTCAGAAAAGAAAATAACACCATTCAGAAAAGAAAATAAACACCATGACTGAAAGAAATATAACACCTCTGTATCATCTTCTCCACTTCCGGCGCCGTTCGATGTAGAGAGAGAGATCGCACGACCACCACCACTGCCATCCATCATCTCCGACATTCTCCGGCCGTCGTTCATCACATTCACCGTCAACCTCCATCTTCGGTTGTCGTCATAATCAACACCGGAGACAGACCAGACATACAAAATATAACAGATAATCATCGCCGGACAGACCACCGCCGCTGCCGCTTGATTGACCGGATACAGACCACCGCCGCTGCCGCTTGATTGACCGGAGACAGACCACCGCCGATGCCGCTTGATTGACCGGAGACAGACCATCAGGAAGAACTTTACGGACACCATTAACATACAAAACAGCATCCTTTGATTCTTCTATCTCCTCTTCAGTCTTCAGTGACCCCATTTCAACACAATATTGGTGTTTCTTTAATGATATGAATATGAATTGGGTTTTGATTGGAAGTTTGGTGGGTGAATCTGAAAGTGTGATTGGGGGGATTATGATGAGTTTGTGTTGTTGTGTTATGTTCCGTACTTGGACTGACTACCTTTTTGAGTTTTTGTTTTTGTTTCTGATCTGATCTGGTGATCATCTGAGAGTCGGTTCTGGTTCTGGATGGGAAATTACTAATCTGCCCCTGGAGTTTCCATCAAACATATATAAAAAGTTAATGAGTTTGTTTCTACCTTAAAAGATAAACTTTCGTTTAAATTAAGGGTCGATTTTGATGGTTTTAAGGTAAATTCTGAAAATTAAAACTAAATTGACTCTTACTAATGGTTTGGTTTTACGGTTTGAGTTTCGATAATAAATTTACTTTAAAGTTAAAACTAATTATCTAACTTATATTGTTAATCTTACCATAACTCTAATGATTTGTAAAAGTATAAATGTTTTTTTTAGGTAGAGGATTCTTTAAAAAGTGCTAAAAGTGTGAGAAGTGTAAGAAGTGTATTATAACACTATATATAATACTATATAACACCATATAAACACCGTATAACAATATGTAACATCATATAATACCATATAACACTATATATCATTATATAACAAATATAACACTATAGGTTGTCTGATAGCATGTCTATGATAGATGTATAGTGTTATATTTGTTATATAATGTTATATAATGTTACATAGTGTTATATGGTATTATATGGTGTTACAGGGTGGAGTTATTGTAAAAAAGACCAAAAGTGTGAGAAAGGTAAGAAAGAATCTCAACCATTAGATCTAAATTAATTGAAAAAGGTAAGATTGTAAATGCATTAACAAATTCAAATATATGGTAATCCTTGATTTAAGGATTTGGAGAGAGAAAATCCTTGATTTAAGGAATATAACCGTCCATAACATCATTCATTTTAATTTTTTTTGCATCATTCACAGAATCAGAGCCATGTTCATGACATGGTGTTTTAAAAAAATTCATAGTTCAATTCATGGTGTTTTTACGAAAATAATATAACACCATTCAGTAAACAAAAATATAACACCATTCAGTACACAAAATAACACCATTCAATACAAGATATAACACCATTCAGTAAACAAAAAATAACACCATACAGAAACAAAATAACACCATTCAGAAACAAAATAACACCATTCAGAAACAAAAAAAAAACCATCCAGTAAACAAAAAATTACATCATTCAATAAACAATATAACACCATTCAGTCAATAATATAACACCATTCAGTACAAGAATATAACACCATTCAGTAAATAAATATAACACCATTTAGAAAAAGAAAATAACACCATTTAGAAACAAAATAACACCATTCAGAAACAAAATAACACCATTCAGAAAAGAAAATAACACCATTCAGAAAAGAAAATAAACACCATGACTGAAAGAAATATAACACCTCTGTATCATCTTCTCCACTTCCGGCGCCGTTCGATGTAGAGAGAGAGATCGCACGACCACCACCACTGCCATCCATCATCTCCGACATTCTCCGGCCGTCGTTCATCACATTCACCGTCAACCTCCATCTTCGGTTGTCGTCATAATCAACACCGGAGACAGACCAGACATACAAAATATAACAGATAATCATCGCCGGACAGACCACCGCCGCTGCCGCTTGATTGACCGGATACAGACCACCGCCGCTGCCGCTTGATTGACCGGAGACAGACCACCGCCGATGCCGCTTGATTGACCGGAGACAGACCAGACATACAAATAAAACATATAATCTTCCGATTGATTGAACATGGAAGAAGAAAAGAGAGAGAGAAATTGTGATCGTGTGTATGAGAGAGAGAACGAAATTGCAGGGATTTGATTTACAAATGAAGATAAAAAGACACAATTGCCCCTATCAATTTCAATTCAGTCCAAATTAACAAAAATATTTGCAATTTGGTCCCTATTGATCTCAACCATTAGATCAAAAGATCTAATGATTGAGATTCTTTCTTACCTTTCTCACACTTTGGGCCTTTTTACAGGATCCTTTACCTGGTGTTACATATTGTTATACGGTGTTTATATGGTGTTATATAGTATTATATATAGTGTTATAATACACTTCTCACACTTTAGGCCCTTTTTACGCTATCCTTACCCTGTTTTTGTATCTAGATTACATACTAGAAAAAAAATTGTATGATTACATCATACTAGATGTAAATTACATACTAGAAAAAAGAATTAATTAAGTATATATTATTTACACGGCCAGCCCTGGAGGTGGGCGGGAAGGACCATCGGCCAGGGCCCGTGATTTCATAAGGCACGTGAGTTTTAAAAAAATTCGATATTATATATGTAAAATTTTTAATAGGGTATTTAAAAAATCCGATATTATATATGTAAATTTTTTAATAAGGTATAGCCAAACAAACACTAACATAGGCCCACTTGCAAAAAAAAAAAAAAAATCATATGACTTAGGTTAGTTAGCCCATTGGGATTAGCTTAGTGAGCCCAATACCCAAATTATTTTAAAAACTAATAAAAAAACAATACGTCCATGTTGGGCGGCAACTAGTGCCCTGGATATTGAAACGTCGTCTATAGCAGGATAGTAGGAGACCTGGTTCGACCAATAACTCACAGAGTCTGTACGCACAAAGTCTGCACTCTTTTGTTATTCAATTTCAGTCTTGCACGCAGCCACGGGCCTGTTCGACGAACTCAGTCTCACGATCACGGATCACGTATTCAGGTAAACATCAAATCATCAATCGGCCCTTGTTCAGTACTTCAGTTGTTATGTTTTGTTTTTGGTCGAATTCACTCATTCAGGCCCTTATTAGTTATTAATTATTATGTTTCTTTTTGTCAAATCCAGACCCTTGTTTAGGCGATTAGTTATTGTCGAATTCATGCCCTTTTCTGTTGTGTTGAAGACTAAATTGTTGGTATATATAGAAACGATTGTTGAATTCAGACCCATATTATGTTTTTTTTTTTTTTGTCGAATTCAGGCCCGTATTATTATGGTTTTTTTTTTTCAAATTCAGGTATGATTTACGATTATATGATTAGTTGATTTATGATTTAGGATCTTTTTTTTTCGATCAAGAATGCAAGGAGGGGTTCACGAATCAGTGGTTAGCTATTAGCTTATTAGTTTTTACGGTATGTCACCCATTCGAATACTATATTTTGTATTTGTTAATTGTATTGTTTATCGAATGCTATATTTTTGTCAGCGGTTCACGGTTGTATGAAAAACTAGTTTAAATTATTTATTTCGTTAAGGCCTAAGGGCATGTTTTTTTCGAGCTCGAACAAGGTACAGGAATTCTCAAGGTCAGCCCTGATTATTTATCAACTTTTGATTGTGAGATAAGATAACCATTCAATTTTGTTACATATTACACCTTTACATTTGTTTCTTCTACAACTTTATCAAAAACAATTTTTCATTTTTTACCCAACGCTTTTTCAGTTTCACTTTTGGTCCCTTATACTTTTCATCTTTTACAAATTTGTCGTTTTACGTCTCGTTCTAAATTTTGTGAGTTAGCATGCTGCAACGCGCATGTGTGGTTTGACTTTATACGTTATTTTTTGGCACTTTAATGGCCCCATCGCAATGCGCAGATCCCAAGTTAACTCTGTTATTCTTTTCTATGTTTTACGTTTCGGTTTAATTTTTGCGAGTTAACATGTTGCAACGCGCGTGTATGTTTTAACATTTTTGCGTCTACTTTTTATTTGGTTTAACGATTCCGCCCCAATATGCAGGTTTTAAATACTAGTTGTATGATTACATACTAGAAAAAGAATAGGAAAATAATGATCTCAATTATATAGATAAGTGATTATAAAAACAGATAAAGTTATTCTTTTAATCGAGTGGAGATCGCCAAAATCGAGTACAGGCATGATGGGAACCCGGAATTTCGTTGGGTTTCCCATTTTAATATTTATCGTACTTTGTAATTTTTTTTATAGAATTTATTATGAAGTTTTTTTTTATTTTGTTAGGATCTATTAAGTTGTTTCTTTATTTTTTTTAGGATCTATTAAGTTGTTTTTTTAATTTATTAGAGTTTTATGTAACTTTTTAATTTAAATTAAATTAGTGGTGTGTTTCATTTTATAAATGTCAAAATATATAAAAAAAATTTCACATGTCAACCCAAGCCCCCAACTCACGCCGCTACCACACCCCACTTTTTTTGGGTGGTCTGGTGGAGCCCATCTCCGCCACATGTCAACTCAAACCCAAAACCCAAGCCCCACACCCAACGATCTAAGCGTTGGTCATAATTTAATGTTGAGGTAAAAAAACACAAACTTATTAACCCACAGAGCTCGATTAATCTAGACAATAAGCCCAGCTGCCTAGAACTGATAAGTAAATATATCTCTATTGAGATATCAAAAAAGGTTAAAACGTATATTAATCAAACGGTCCGTCAAAATGGGGTTAGCTCATTTGATAGAGGCTCTTACCTTTTAGTGAGATATCTTGGGTTCAATCCTAAGCAATGAGTAAATTACGATTTATTTGGTGTAATTTAAGAGTATGTAAGCATTGTCAATTAAAAAAAAGTCAAATCAAATCAAACCAAACGGCCTGGTCCGGTTTTATACAGTTGACTTCCTACATAAACCGTAAACCAAACTGTTTGGTACGGTTTAAACTTTTTTTTACCAAATTACTTATCTAAAAGGATTAAGATGAGTTATTCGATTAATTTGGTCTAAACCGAATTGAGATTTATAGGATCACCACAACACAAATGTACATAAACCGTAAACCAAACTGTTTGGGACGTTTTCCACCATACGACGTCCACATCATCCTCATCCAACCATTATCTTTTTATTCCCATTCAAGACCACAATCACATGGGACCCACCAATCTCCATCCATCTCTTGCAACTATAAAAACTAGAAAAGTGGGACAACTACAAAACCTACATTATATTTGTCTCCATCCATCTCTTACACATCACATGAAAGCTCTCGTCGTATGCCCATGATACAAACCACGTTGGGGACGAAAACGCCCCATTTCACGAGGGGGGAGTTGTGTGGTGTGCTTGGGCCGTGAATAGCCTTTTCCACGCCTCATTACACATGATCTTACGAGGAGGGGGGAGTTGTGTGACACTAAATGACAAATGTTTCTTATTCAAGACAACATTTATTTATCCATCAATATCCGAAGGGTTCTCATTAAGAGAAACCATATGACAAACTCTTCTGATCTTCTCAAAACGGATTTAAAATATTAAGGGGGTGTTTGGGATTGCTTATAAAACAACTTATTGATTTATAACTTTTTCGAAAATGAGTTTTTCTAGAAATGATATTTGGGTAATGGGTTGAAAAGGAGGTTTTAAGGCTTTGGAAAGGAGAAACGGAAAGGTTAGGAGGTAGTGACTTTTTGGAAAAAAAAAAAAGATAAGGTGAAAAAGTCAATAAGTTATTTTTCATAAGCAATCTCAAACACCCCCTAAGTACTCACACATAATTCCTATAATTCCACATATTTAATAATTTTAAGTTTCTTACAACTTCAAAATTATACATTTTTCTGTTTGAAAAATACATAATATATTAATATATTCGGTTTTGATGCAGGTGAACTGTAAACAAGTATGAGATAGGTTGAACAAATATCACCTAATGTCATACCTGTTCCAAACTCACAAAAATAGTATAATCAATCTCATGCTAGGTCCATACCAAAAAGCGAAAAACACGTCCCAAACCCACAAATTTTTCTAATAATTAGGGGGTGTTTGGATTGCTTATTTTAGTGACTTATTAGCTTATTGACTTTTAGAAATTAGAAAAGTTAAAAGATGTTTGCCATGAAATTCTTATTTGAGGGAAAAAGTCAATAAGTCACTCCATTATGACTTATTAACTTTTCCAAAAAGTCATAAATTGTTTTGAAAAGCTAAGCCAAACATGGCCTTAATCTATGCCTAATCACAAACCCAAATACATGTTCCAAATGTTATTTTTTTCAAATCAGTGTATCATATTTTATTTGGTATCTCTTGCTTGCATAGTAGGATTGATTGTACAAAGTACAAACTATACAAGGTATAGGCATGCAACCAAATGCTTAAAAAAGAATCCATAGAAATAGAACAAAATATCCAAATAACTTTTAAGGTAAACTCAAGCTCAACAGGCTTTAATTTTGATCCCGTGAACAAAACTTACAATAAAAATGTAGCCAATAGTTGTAGGTGTGACAATTAATTAAAATTTTGAATTTGAATTACGGTAGTGTACCAGGCACATCTAGTCGTCTTGCATGTCACATATATTTGGTCAACCAAGGTAGCTCATTGCTGTCTTTCAGTGCAAAACTCACATCATCACTGCCATCAAAGCTTAAAATGTTAACTGAACATGTTGTGACAAGTAAAAGTTGAGAATATAAAGAAACCTTGATCTTTTTAACCATCAATTAATTAACGACGAAAAGTAGGATCAATGCAACCAACCTCGGAAAATTGAGCTGCAACTTCTGCAACCTGTGACTTGCTCCGGATTCACAGAGAATAATTCGGGATTCACCAAGCTTGCAGCTGCAAATAAAATAAAAGAGCATATAGATGATTAGGTAATTATGCATTGTCTAGTTATGCAAGTAGTTAAATACACAATACAGTTTTTGGTGTCCTAGGGGGCGTTTGGATGAGCACAATGAAACAGAATATTTAACCGCTAAAACTTGAATTCATAGTAATCAGTTTGTATCGTTTGGATGAAGTGATTATGATTAGCATTACCTGATTAGTTGTATAAAAAACTCTAATTACGTATATACCACTCCTTTTTACCTCATTTATAGACTTTTCACCCACATATTTGTTGTTAATATGCTACTAAAAAATTATCATTGTTTGAGGAGTAAAATGCCATTTTCGTCCCTGAGGTTTGGCCAGTTTGCTATTTTCGAACAAATGTTTGTTTTTCTGCATCTGGATCCAAGAGGTTTGAAATCATGCCATTTTTCTCCGTTAAGTCAGGGGTGTTTGCGTCTTTTTACCTACTTGTTTTATTTTGTTTATAATTGTACATTATGCTATATGCTTGTACATGTAGTGAAAAGACCGAATTGCCCTTTAACTTAACAAAAACGACAAAAATACCCCTAACTTAACGGAGAAAAATGGACAGAGTTAATGAGCCGAATGAAAATGACAAGATTTCGAACCTTTTGAATCCAGACGTGGAAAAAACAATCCTCTAGACGAAAAAGTCATTTTACTCGTGTTTGAATTATGAAGAAAGTTTAATACTTTTTGGTAAATGATTTATAAAAGTTTAAAAAGAAATACTTTTTTATAAATGAAAGAGAACAGGTGGTAAAGGAATCATCCCTTAACATGTTTCCTCACTATAAGATTGCTAAAGACGGGTTGCAGGTTAGCAAGATTCACATTGATGGGCATATGAGATAATTATTATACAAATTTGTATACTTAATTCATTAAGGTATACCAATTTGAAGGTACAGCTTATGTATATATCAGTTTCAAAGCAAACAAGCATTTGAATAAGAGAAATCCGATTTACTCACCCGATTCTCAAAAGTGTGTCCCATCCAGGAAATGTTATTCCGTTGCTTGTACAGAGACATGAAAAAGTTTGCGCCAACTGCATTGACAAAACATATATCGCAAAAGTTAAACTTCATGTATAAACAGGGTATATGAATGCATTTTTCTACACTTGTCGATTTGAAAGCAATGATAAAGCAATCACCGACTGGTGGTCAAATCATTAGAGATGTTATTTATAATTAAAAAAATCTGACCTTTTCAAAGGTGGTCTCACTCATTCCTGTTTTATAGAGCTCATGTACCATAGCTGCTAGAAAGATCTTACCCAGTTTAGAGCAACTCCTCATAACCTGAAAAGGAGAAGAATCTACATTTATCTAACTATATCACAAAATAACTGACACGTTGTACGAGAAATATTAGACACCCTTTTGCCAAAATATGCTGTAAAACTTCACCATTTACCTGAATATGAGGAGCCTGGAACATCTCCTGTATGGCTGCTTCAACTTCAGACATTCCAACAAGTGCTTTTCCTGCAACCATCAGCCATTTATGAATAATTAGTTAATGTAAAGTTTTAATCCCATGCAATCTTAACTTTTATTCAGCAATAAAAAATCTTCGAGTAAAATGTCATTTTCGTCTCTGAGGTTTGGCTACTTTTGCGACTTTCGTCCAAATATTTGTTTTTCCGCATCTGGATCCAAAAGGTTTGAAATCTTGCCATTTTCATCCAACTCGTTAACTCCATCCATTTTTTAACGTTAAGTCAGGGGTATTTTCATCTTTTTAAACATTTTTGTGATGATTAAAGGATTTGGGTGGGGAGAAAGTCAGTAGAGGTGGATCTTTATTTCTTATAAAAAAGTGTTTAAAAAGACGGAATTGCCCCTCATTTAACGGATAAAAATGGATGGAGTTAATGAGTTGGATGAAAATGGCAAGATTTTAAACCTTTTGGATCTAGATGCGGAAAAACAAGCATTTGGACGAAAGTCGCAAAACTAGCCAACCTCAGGGACGAAAATGACATTTTACTCAAAATCTTCTCTTAGAAAAAGGCAGTAGCTGCGACATATAAATTTCTAAATGCATTAAGGAATTACTATAGAAAAAAGGGTGGTGCCAAAGCATCTATGCAAACTCAAAACTGAAAGTTTGTTTGATGTTATCTACATCTAACTCAGTAGACAATACATAAGCAGAAAATTTTGAAAAAATAAAACAATATACAGTAAAATAAATAACGTCATTACCTGTGTTTGGAAGTGAGGTAGATTTCTTAACTCGATAGTCTGCAAGTTCAGCTGCGCGACGACATATCTCTAGAGCACGGCGTGCATCTCCTGAAACTGCTGCAACCTACGTAACCATAGTACATTGTATTAGTACAGGTTACAATTTCAAGTTTCCAACCTATTTACTTATAAATTGGTCAAGTTGGGTTTTGTTTTTTCTAGAACCACCCAAATGGATCAAATAAAAATATAAGTGAGGACAACGTATACAACCTCCTAATAATCTAATATACTATATTAGATACTATTAAAAAGATAAAAATTGGACAAAACTGTATGAAGTCAACCAAAACCTGACTCTGCCTGTTTCAACCCATACTTATTTGATTTGTTACTCAACCTGCCTGACCCGCCTAAACGGGTCGTGTTCGTGGGTTGGCGAGTTCAACCAGACCCGAATCAGAAAATTTTAGATGAACCTGAACACGACCGGAACCCGAAAAATTATGTCATACTTATGAACCCAAACACGACTCGTTCAACCCGAACATTTTATTTTTTTTATTTTTTTCCCGCAAATTAATATATTAAAATTAAAACTTATAAAAACACAAATGTATATAATACAATTCACATTTAAAATTATAAAATATTATGTCGATTTCTCTTTTTAAGTTATAATTATGGCATAAAATACACACTCAATTTAATTTATGACGTAAAACATATTGTAAAAAAGTATAAATTAGTATAAATGGGTTAAACGGGTCAACCCGCCGACCCGACCCATTTAGCTAAACGGCTTCGCAGATTCAACCTGAAACTGACCCGAACCCGTTCAGACTAAACCCAACCCCGCGAATTTCGTGTTAGGTTCGGGTCGTGTTAGAAATTCACACCCCTAACCACTATGTATAAGCATAAACAATGTAACAAGCTACAAAATAAGTGGAGATATGAACCTTTCTTGAAGCAAACTCTATAGCTTGTTTCTCAAATGCATCAATTCCTTTAAGACGACACCCGATGATTTCTTGAAGCTGCAAGTAGTTATAAGGAGAAAAGCAAAGCCTTTGTATACCCATTCGGCTGGAAATTCTGGGAAGCAATTTCTCCGGAAGATCCATAGTGTTTGCTATTCCTGTAAAACAATATAACCAAATCGATTAACACAAACGACGTAGCTGAATTTAACTTGAGACAAAGGGTTTGTTTCCAAAGATGGATGCCTACCAATGACGATAAGTTTGGAATTCGGTTTAGTAGGCCAATCAAGAATGTTGTACAAGACCGATTGATTTCTAGTTACTAGAAGATCAAGTTCATCAATGAGAAGAATACACGGGCGATCATCATCTTTGCTACTTTTAACCCCGTTAGAAAACTTGTCGTTAAGTAAGTTGAGAGCTTTTTTCCAGCTAACCCTGTGCCCTGTTAAAGCTTCATAAATAACCTGAAAATGTACATGAATAAGGTTTAGATAATGATTACAATGTAGTAAGCGCTCAAAACTGTTGAATATAATGTAAAATGTGAATCAGTACTCTGTATATATTCTCTGGTGTAGCCAATTTCAGACCATTTATCTCCACAAATGAGTATGGTTTAGTTATTCCAGCATCAACTTCAGATCGAAGACTCCTCATCACCGCAAGCACGCTCATTGTCTGTAAATAAATCGTATTTAAATACAGGGTACCATATGTAACAAATAACTAGAAAAACGGGTCGGGTCGAACCCCTTTTTAAAAAAATATGAATAGCAATTGTGTCAAATATGATTACAGACGTAATATTATTTCAATAATGATCTAAATATTTGTTTGAATAAAATGATTTTGGAGGTTTTATGTATTAAAGATACACTACAAATGAGGATAATTAACCTTTTTTTTTCCTTTTTAGCTAACTACTTTGTTGCATGTTTAACCAACTAAAATTGTAACATAGCCCGAATATACCCATTCATAAGTAACAGGTTAAAATTGTCACCTCTACTTAAAGTCAACAAAGTCTCCTTAGAGTCACAAAGATGTGTAGTATCAATAAACAGCTTCTAGCATGTGCAAATAAGTATTTTGATCAATCACTCAAAACAGGATCATTTATGTGCTTCACAGAAAACTCTTATATAACGATCACGAATTGTGAAACAAAAATCATGAAAAAGACAAGACATGGTTAACATAATACTAAAATTTACCTTGCCAGTTCCTGGAACACCATGGATGTAAAGGCAACGTCCTAGACATTGATCATCACATATAGCTCCTTTAATAAACGCCGTTATTTCTTCCATTTCTCTGCAAATGAAAAAACGCCAGTCATTAAGGGTAAACAGAAAATGAACATCCTATTATTGGTTTCCTATGAACATCTCGAATATCACGTACTTATTTCTACATGGCAAAGATTTCGGCAATGTTGCCAGCAGAAGCGTTGCTTTTGCCTTTTCAAGTTCAGTCTGCTTGTGAGTTCTCACGTGCTCCGGGATTCTCTTTGTACCTATTTTCTGGAGTCCAAAGGTATGACCCTTTCTTGAATTCTGCACAATACGAATGAATTCGAGTTCAGTTGAAGTCAAAACGTGCTTAAAAAGTTAAAAGAAAAATGAAAACCTAAATATCCTTACTGCAGCCACTTCATGAGCCGGGGTTGATCCAGGTGCGGGTTTATTATACCTATCTTCCTCTTCATATTCCATGTCATCGGACAGCTCAGAGTCGGAATCCTCGTCACAGCTCCAATCATCGTCATGCGGAGCTTCTTCATCCGCCTAACAAATCAGAAAGCGGTCAAGTCTTGTGATATCTTCAAATCAATCATACATCACATGCTTTATCCAACATTATAAAAGAGTAAAAGACTCACATCTTCATCGTTATTGTTATCGATCTCTGCAATCCGCTTAAAGCTATGCCAATTCACATCATACTCATACTCACACAAAAACACATCATCACCTTCATTCTCAGCCTTTGCATACTCATTTGGAGTCATAACATAACAATGCCGAAGCACAGTTTCCATCTGAACAACAAACTCAAACGATCACAAACTATCGAATTAAACATACATAAATAAAAATCTGAAGTCATCAACCCACAAGGTTACCTCATTATCAGCAAAGTCATTGGTTCTATACAGCTCTCTTTTCAGATTATGCGGCTGTCTACCCGCAGCTGTTTCCTCCGGTATCACATACCAACGACCTCGATACCAGAAGCTACCGTCAACCTCTTTCCACAAACTAAATAACCAAAACATTACAACCATCATCAAATCAACTACCTCAATCCGAACATTTATAAATGTAGTTTTATAAACACTTAGTTCCCTATTCAAAAAGAGCTAACGCCCTATGCAGTTATAGCGGTCCAAAATCAAATAGCGGTCAAGAGCCGATATTTGAGATATAAGGTTACTGCGGTGGGATATCAATAATTTTATATCATGCAGATTTTATATATATACATATATAAAACGTAAAACATATATAGTATTAATAGTAATATAGTCAAAACTAAAAAGTCAAAAGAGCCAATATTTGAAACATGATCTAATCGTAAGCTCCAAGCACGCACATCAACCAAAGCATCTAAAATAACGGTCAATATCGGTCAAATAGCAGTCAATAGCGCCGATAATAGGGGTTGCGCTATTCTAGACCGCTATTTTGGAAGGCTCGATAAACACTATTCCACCACTATTGACTACTTACCTAACAACACAGCTTGTTGCCCGTTTGCCTTCTATTTCAATGCATTAGATTGCTATTACTATTGAGATTCAACAATATCAACAATTAAAATATAAGGAATACCAACACTAGCCTTAATTAGCTGACTTACTATACCTTTCAATCCTGACTGCCCATAAATCGCTCGAAAGCAGCTTCTCCTTCGCAGTCCTACGCTGTTTCTTCCCTTTCGGCAGCTCCGGCAACTTAACATTCTTCCCCAATTTCCTCCCCTCACAATAACCACAAATCCACTCTCCGTCCGGAACCACCCGCAGCGGCGGTTTCAAACACTTCAAATGAAATCCACCTAAACAATCATCACACTCAATCATAACACCTCTACCAGCCTTAAAACAAACCCTACACTCCTCAACTTCAGGATCATCATCTTCATCTGAACTACCATCCTCTCTCTTCTTAACATACACATCATCTCCTACAGCAAACTCTCCTCCATCATAACTCACCTTCTTATAATACACTCTCCTTTTAGGCTTCAATCGTTTTGTTGCAATCTCTCTCTTCTCATGAACCCTAGGGTTTACTCTCGCACTAACACTTTCAGATCTGCTCTTCCGCTTCTTCAGCTCGGTTCGATCGGGCGAAACCGGTGAAAACGCGTCGAGTGTATCGATTTTATCGTCCTTGAGTGAATCGACACTCTTTGAAGGCTTTGTTTTCGTGTTTTTCGATCTGATTGTGGTTTTCGGAGTGTTTGCAGGTGAGATTGTTTGATTTGTTTGAATTGGTGAGGAAATGAAGCGTAATGAGCGGCGAGGTGAAGCTAGGGTTTGTGGTGTGTGAGGAATCGGAGTTTTTGGGGGCGATTTGAGTGATTTTTTGGGGGTTTGTTTGAGTGTTTTAGGTGTTTCCGCCATTGCCGCCATTGGAGATGTGTTGCAAACGTTACAGTACGGCGAGAATGTAGGGAGAGAGAGAGAGAGAGAGAGAGAGAGAGGAGAGAGAGTGTGTTGGTAGGGAACTTCTAGAGAGAGAAATGGCGGGAAAGGAGATATTATTTTTGCGCCATTTGTTTGTTTTTTAAATTAAATGGAGAATCGTTTGCCTTTTAAGGAAAGTGTGAAAAATCATTTTTGTTTTAAAAAAAAAATGTTTTTTTTTGGATCGGTTTTATTTGGATATTTTTCTTGCCGGTAACTCATAGCCGATCTGATTTGAATTCACGAGCGTCTGACCGAGCCGAATACAACCGATTTATTCGGTTTACTTGGTTCGGTTATCCGTTTTAAAGCGATTAAGCTAGTTATTATTTGGATTATTCAATTGAATTTGGTATGGTTATACGTTAAAGCGATTAAACATTCTATTATTTGGTTTATATGACTGATCCGAATAAGCAAAGTTTGTCAGTTTGTGGAACCGATAACTGATCCAAAGCGCAAGTTCACATTTCGGATATGGTCAAGAACCGTTTCGAAATTTGTTTTTTTTTTCGGTTTTAGATACGGTTCAGATTACGTATTAACATTGTTTTCGGTTTTTTCACACCCTTGCTAGAACAACTTAGGCAATGGTGAAAATGTGAAAGTGGACGTGGCGGTCAAGATGACAAAAAACAGCGGTAAGATCAACGACAGTGGTGAGGGTCTGGTGACAACAATGCTTGTGGTGGTAGACCGACGCTGGTTGTGGAGAGGTGATGATCGTGACGGTGACAATGGTTGGTAGTATTCACCTTTTTTGGATCTATGTTAAGTTAATAAATTAATGGTGCGTTTGTATACTAAAATTTAATAATGTATATAAATTTGTGTTTAAAGATGATATTAATGTTAATTTTAATGAAAATAACTCTTTTACTAAAACATGATTATATGCACATCAATGCGATCAATGTGATGTGTTTAATACAGAATCAACATTAATTAAAGAACTATAAATATCGTAAAAACACCTTTATATACACAATGTTGACGAATTCAATAAAACAGAGCAAAATGGATTATATGATTACACATAGCATAACCTTTTATATATCAATTTGTAATTTATATGATTAGACATAGCATAACTTTTTATATATCACTTCTTAACTAGTGGGGAATCCACGCGTTGCAGTGGAGTCGACAATATGGGTCAAACACATAATTTAAACCTAAAAACGTTAAAAAATTG
Organism: Helianthus annuus; assembly: GCF_002127325.2. Taxonomy (NCBI): domain Eukaryota; kingdom Viridiplantae; phylum Streptophyta; class Magnoliopsida; order Asterales; family Asteraceae; genus Helianthus; species Helianthus annuus. Next base: position 128,104,792 of record NC_035439.2, read on the forward strand.
TATGTACGTTGTGTGTGTATATAAAAAAGCACTCGCGCTTCGGGGGTGCAACGCATGGGAAACCCTTATGATAAAAGGGAACCCCTTATAATAAACATTTATAGTATACTGCAACATTTTTTTATCTAGTGGGAAACCCGAATGTTGCGGCAGAGTCGATAATTTACATCTAAATTTTTAACTAACTTCTCTAAAATTGCAAAACATATTTTATGTTAAATCTGATTAATTTTGGTTCACTGATTAGTCCTTTATTCCAAATACACAAATACAATAGAATGTATTTTTTAGTAAATGTTCTTGATGAATATGATGAGTTTATTATCCATAAGCTTATTTTTTATTATTTATAAATAATCTAATATATAGTATAAATTTATTAAACATAAATGTCATTGATCAAGGGAAGAGGGGTATGAATTGAAGAAAATGGCAAAAAGTTTAGCATTTTAATTTAACCCTTCATATGTCATCTTAAAATTTGATGAAAATTTACCATTTGCTTTATATAGTAATGTAGATCATCATCATTATCATCATACTCAGTAAATCCCACCATTACCTCTACGCCGTAGGAATAGAGAGGCTGCTTCCAGTGAGACCCCCGGCTCGATGGTAGTTTTGTAGCAAGCCTTGGACATAAGGCACATGACACTCGGCAATTAAGACAAATGCCAATTAGTGCATGTAGTTGTCTTTCGGCTATCAACCCCACCACATGATGCGTGATTAACCACCCCCTCTTTTAACATTATTTTCACGAAATTAGTAAAATAACGTTAAAGTTAATGCACTTTCACTTTTGCCCTCCTAGCGGCCACACATATATACATTATATGCGCATACCGCAAGCGGGGCTTATATAATAATGTAGATATCTAATACAAATATTACACATAGCATAACCTTTTATATATCTCTTGTGTAATATCTAATACAAATGTTTAAATTTATATAGTTGTTGTAAATAATAATAGAGTAAATTACAAGGATATTTCATGTGGTTTATCAAAATTTTGAATTTGGTCCCTAACTTTCCAAAAGTACATGGATGGTCCATGTGGTTTGCATTTTGTAACGCATTTAGTCCCCAGCTAACAAATCTAAAGGTTTAAACATTTCCAAGTTAGTAGGGCTTCAAATGAACCGAACGAACACGAACAAGACCTTGTTTGTGTTCGTTTATTAAGAACTATATGTGTTCGCGAACTGTTCATGGACACTTACCAAAGGAGATTTTATGTTCATGTTCGTTTGTTAAGAGACTGAACTTGTTCGTGTTTGTTTGTATTTGTTTGTTAAGTTTAGGCAACGAACGTTGATAAACACCAATAGAAACAAACGAACACAATCAAGCATTCATGAACAAAATTTATAATACACTAACACTTATTAAATATTTTATTTGTCGGGATATTAAAGTATTTAAATAAAATATAAAAACTAAAAACACTAATAAACTATTGAACACAAACGAACATGTTACCGAACGTTCACGAACATAAATGAACAAACGCTACATCTGTTCATGCTTGTTCATTTATCTAAACGAACGAAATTTCTTGTTCGTGTTCGTCTGTTTAATAAACGAACGAACACAAACGAACTTTCCGCCGAACGGTTCACGAACTATTATTCGAGCGGTTGGTTTTTTGCAGCCCTACAAATTAGGGACTAGATGCATTAGAAAGTGCAAACCACAGGGACCATCCATGTAAGTTTAGAAAAAGTTGGGGACTAAATACATTACAAAGTGCAAACCACATGGACTATCCTATGAAGCACGGGGACGCCATTTTAAATCGAGTACCCGTCCCGGGGACGACTCGGGGACGGAAACGCTTGGGGACGGCTCGGGGACGTTTCCCAAACGTACCCGGGTATTGGGGACTTCTACAAAAACGTACCCGATATTGGGTACTTCCAAAACGGAGTATCGGGGACGTTTACTAAAATATTTAGGATTTTAACCCTTTTAACTTCCAAAATACGATCGGTCGGCCTTCATAAATTATATATGCTCGGCCTTTTAACTTCCAACATTCACGTACAACATCATTCATCGAATTATCAAGTATCAACAGCAGGATCATCATCTCTATTCAAGTATTCATCATCGATTATGGCATCTCAAGACACACACGGATCATCATCTACTGTAGAAGAACCTCCGCTGTGGGTTTTTGGAGGTTGCCGATCTTTCGCTAGATGAACCGGAACTTGAAAACGTTTTGATTAACGATAATTAATTACCTATGGTTTATGTAGTGTTTCTGGAGTTTAACATATTTTTGGACTTTGTTTAATATATTTTTATTTTTTGGACTTTGTTTAATATAATTTTATTTTTTAATATTTTTTTTGCCGTACCCGTATATTGTATTTTTGAATTTTGTCGTTCCCCGTACCCGTATCGTCCCCGTACCCCAGTCCTGTACCCGTATCCGTGCTACATAGAGACTATCTATGTACTTTTGAAAACATAGAAACAAATCCAAAATTTTGGTAAATCACAGAACCCATCCTGTGTACCTTACTCATAATAATACTATATGTATGATCACAAACAATGTTACATAGCAGGTGATTACATTATACATCCATACTTCCAATACTTACATGTATAAAACAAAACTAAAAGCATTCAACATTTATTTGAACATAAAAAACAACTAATCAAGCTTTACTTTTCAATCCTAATTTAATCAAAACAAGCTTAATATAATCGTATCGTAAACCAGATTTAAGCAGCTGCAATTTCTTATCATTCCATGGAGGATATCTGAACCCGAAATCAATAAGATATCCCCTCACCATCACTGCCTTCTCATGACTGAAACATTCAAATGAGTATTTTCCATGATACCTTCCGAAGCCGCTGCCACCAACTCCTCCAAACGGCAGCGTATCGGCTGCATACTGAACGACGGCGTCGTTGAATGTAATGCTTCCTGATGAGGTTTCGCGAATCATCTTTTGTTGCAGTTTCTCATTGTTTGTGAAGCCATAGATGGCTAGTGGTTTTGGTCTTGAGTTTATAAACTCAATGCTGTCTTCAATTGTACCCAACTGCATGCAAAAGTCAAAGTCAAAAGTCATATGGTCGTTGACTTTTTATTGAAGATGTGATGTAATATTAAGTGCATGTAAGTTGGGTTAAACCTATTAGGGGTGTTCTTTGGGGTTTTTTACGGGTTTTGGGTCGGGTTGTTAGGATTTTTGACTGGGAAAAAGTGACCCGATAATCGACCCATTTAAAGTTCAGGTTGGTCGGGTTCGGGTTTGGTTGTTCGGTTTTCAGGTTTGGATGCAAAATGAAAAAAAAATTACAAAATATTTTCAAAATTCATATTGCTACTAAAAAAATATTATCAAAACTGAGACATCATTTGACATTATGATACGATAATGTTCAAAAGTCCCAAAATTTAGTGTTCCAAATACGAGAGACTCCAAACCAAAACACATCTATCAAAAAACATTAAATGTTAGTTTCGTGTTTCAGGTTTTTCAGGTCAGGCTTTCGGGTTTTTGGCTGGAAGAAAATGACCCGATAACCATGGGCATAGCATAGTGGGGAGGGGCGACCCCCCGAACTTTTCGCTTAGTAGTGTCCGGTATGTAGTTTTCGTACAGATTTTTTTAGGTATATACGTTTTCGACCCCCCGGTTTTATAATTTTTTAGGTATAATTTTAGGTCCGGTGACTTCCGACCCCCCGGTCGGAAATCTCAAGCTTCGCCACTGCCGATAACTGTCCCATATAAGGTTCGGGTTGATCGGGTTCAGATTTTACGGGTATTCTATGATTTGGGTTTGGTGGCTTCATATTCGGGTAAAAATTGACAACCCTAAAGTCCATTAATGTCAACCTTAAAGGGCTTAACCCTAAAGAGACTCTAATAGTTATTATGATAGTGTTCTTACTGTGATGATTGGAAGCAATGGACCAAAGATTTCTTCCTTCATGATCGCCGTGTCAAGCGGAGGATCAAGTAATATTGTCGGCTCAATGAATCTACACCGGATTAAGAATCGTTAGTTCATATCTGCAAACTTAGGTGCGTTTGGTTCACGGACTATTTTTAATAAAAAATAGCAATGGACCAAATGGGCCAGGCTATTTTGCTCGAATAAAAATTTAGAGTAAAGTACATGGCGACCAAAATTTTGGACATTTTGACGTATTTAGCCCTCAACTTTTACCAAAGTACATTGATGGTCCCTGTGATTTGCACTTTGTAACACATTTAGTCCCTAACTTAGACCTGCTAAAAGCTTTAGATTTGTTAGTAGGGGACTAAATACGTTACAAAGTATAAACCACAGGGATCATTGGTGTACTTTACTCAAAAGTTTACTTACAGTCTGTCTTCCTCTATATAACCGCCATAAGCGATCGAAGATCTGACACCAGGTTCAAGTAAAAGCCCTTTCAATCTTGAAAAATGTTTGTTGTTTATAATCTTGGCAACGGTATTAGTATCCTTCGGATTGTATCCAAATAATGTATTGATCTCTTTCTTCAATAGTTCCACCTAGTACATCCATAATGTTATCTACTGATTAATGTTACAAAAACCGATATCAGTATAAAATTTGGTATCGTTTGTTACCAAAGTTGATGCGAATGTCTTCGACGTGACAATGTAATCGATTCCAATACAAGCTTGGCCTGCGCACACGCCAAATTTACCCCAAAGAATTCTTTTCACAGCAATCTGTTATGAGAAATAAATATTAATTTAAATGTTTTTTTTTTCAGTTTTTATTAGTAGAATGCAAGTCTTGTACTATTTTTCTAGTAACTGTCATTAACTGTTTTTTTTTTTTTTTTTTTTTTCTGAAATACCTACTTTTTGTTAACAACAATCATAGAGTGGCGCGCTGTAAGTTCCAGGAATATTCGTCAAAGAACGAAAATAATTATAGTAATATACAACGCGTGTCAATATATATAAAAAATAAAGAGTAAAATGTCATTTTCGTCCCTGAAGTTTGGCTACTTTTGCGACTTTCTTTTCGCATCTGGATCCAAAAGGTTTGAAATCTTGTCGTTTTCATCTGACTCGTTAACTCCATCCATGTTTTTACCTTAAGTCAGGGGCATTTACGTCATTTAATCTTGCCATTTTGATATAAATAAACAAACCAAATAGCTAAAATGACGAAAATACCCCTGACTTAAGGTAAAAACATGGATGGAGTTAACGAGTCAGATGAAAACGCCAAGATTTCAAACCTTTTGGATCCAGATGTAGAAAAACAAACTTTTGGACGAAAGTCGCAAAAGTAGCCAAACCTCTGGGACGAAAATGACTTTTTACTCAAAAATAAACTGAAATGACCTTTCTGTCCCTAGAACTAGAGATGAAATCAACAACAGCAGGACATTTGCCACCCAACTCCAGAGTCACAGGAGTCAGATTTCTTGCAGCTGCTGTCATGACAGCCTGGCCCACTCGCGCACCGCCTATCAAAAATCATTCTCGAGATTATAAGCTAAGTTCAAAACTCTGAAATGCGTAAGAAGTGGAGAAAAGTCGAAACCTGTGAAGAAAATCTTGTCGAATCTATGTCGAAGAAGTTTTTCACCGACGTGGGGTCCACCTTCGATGACTCTAATCGCGGCGTTATCAAGGTAATCGCGTATGGAGTCAGCGAGAACCGAGGAACATGTTGGAGCTAGCTCGGAAGGCTTTAGGATTACTACATTTCCTGCTGCTATCGCGCCGATAATTGGTTCAAATGATAACCCTGTAAGTTGTATTTTAATTAATATTAGAACATAAAACGCGCAATTTATAGATATGAGTTAAGTGTCATTTACGTCCCTGTGGTTTGTACACTTTTGCCATTTCAGGCCAAATTTCAAAATTGTATCATTTTCCTCCTGACATTCTCGAAACGTGTTATTTTAGTCCAAAAAACTAACCCCAGTTAAAGAAACACAGTTAGCTCAGGGGTAAAATGGTCATTTTACATAGTGGCTCTGAGTGGTTCAGAGGTTTTACATACCCTCCACTGTGCACCAACCTCCGACCACTACAAGCCACTATGTAAAATGACCATTTTACCCCTGAGCTAACTGAGTTTTTTAACTGGGGTTAGTTTTTTGGACTGAAATGGCACGTTTCAAGAATGCGAGTGAGGAAAATGGTACAATTTTGAAATTTGACCTGCAATGGCAAAAGTGGATAAACTACAGGGACGTAAATGGCACTTAACTCTATAGATATATTATAAGAAATTAATCATAGCATGTAATATGTTGCTAGTTTCATACATGTACCCTGATTACAGGGGTTGATTATGTAAAATAAGTAAAGTTGAAGGTACCAAATGGAAAGTTCCAAGATGATATGATGAGTACAACACCAAAAGGCTCAGGAATCAACTTCCCCGAGCTGGGAAATGAAGCTAGTGGCAATTTAGCCTGAAAATATTGAAATTACCATTTTACCCTAAGCATATATATACTAAAAACATTTTAAAAATAAAAAAAGAAAAAATATGGAAATTACTCTTTTGCTAGACATCCATTTCTTTAAGTTCCCAAGTGCATAGTTTGCAGATTTGGCCACTGTTCCAATCTACAAAATTTCAAATCCAAAACATGTTGAAATAACTTGTAATAACACACTCACATATATGATATATATAGTTATATACACATATATGCATACATATGTATGTATAGTTTTGAGTTTCAGTTACTAGTTTACGCGAAAACTAAAGTAGCACTATTTTAGGTCCGGTCTAGTGGGCTCAACCGCTCAAGCCCGTTCAGAGTTAGGACCGTATTAGTGGTCTCGATGTTGTACACAACATTTTAACAACATATCGAAATTTAAAATCTATTGATTATGTAATTTATGACAAAACAAATTAACAAAAACAATATTAACATGATCACCTCATCTCTATAAGCTTCCACATGATGTTTTCCCAAATCTTGATAAAGAGCCTTGAAGATGTCACTTTCTCTCTCCTTGAGGAGAGAGAGTATCCCTTTTAGTTGTGCTCTCCTCCATGATGCTTCCCTTGTCTTTCCACTATTGAAAACCTCCCTCAATGCCTTCAATTCTCCTTCAAAATCATCCACAATTGCTTCCATTGTTGCTTCTATGTATTCTTGACACTAGATTTTTCATATATCAAACCAAAAATTGTTATTTGGCTAGGCTATATAGTAGTACATGGGGTGTGTTTCTAACTGGCCCATTATTAGGTACCATCAATATACTCATTTTGTCGGCTGTGCCTAATTTCTTAGTTCTAATATAGAGGATATATGAGTACAATGATACTTGAAAGACATCATGTGCGATGTCCCATGACATGTCAAGGTTACATTAACTTCATATTGTTCTATTTGCACAAAGTCATTAAATCTCAAACACTCATTAAAGACTTGTTAATAAGATTTTTAGAATAATGTTTTATATGATTAATGCTTAACTAGTAAGTTACTGCTCGCGCTCCGTGGCAGGATAAAAACGTAGATAAAAATAATCAAATCGCGATAGCACACTCTACGTGATGACAAATAACAATGTTGCGGCAGTATATTTGAAAGTTATGGAAAAGTTATTGGTTCAGTCTGTTACGGTATCAGCATTCGTTATAACCATAAAAACAAACGCCCGCAGCGGATTCGGAACGTAGTTAAAGTAACCTACTTACTATGGTACATACAGAAAACTTAGAAAAAACGTTACGTAGAGAAAAAAACTGAAAAGAAACGACAAAACATAAGTAAAAGGAAAAAAACTTATAATTCAGGCCTAAATAGTAATTAAAAAAGGAAAAAAGAAAAAAACTATAAAGTTAAGGGTCTAAACAGTAATTATAATAAAGTGTAAAGGTATATAATAAAAATTAGAAAAACTTAATAAATATAAGGACTAATCATGTTATTATTAAAGTTGATGTTGACAAAACAGCCTTTTAATATATATAAGAATATAATTGTTCCAACAGATCAAAAAATGCATACAGCTTACACATATACACCAAAATATAATATGGAACTAAACTAATCTCACATGGTCAAAACCGAATTCCTCAAACAATCTTCAGGTCTTGGCTTAATCTTGACGGGTTTACCGAGCTTAGATTTATCTTCCAGGTTTGCAATTTCGCGGGCCTTTTCACAAACAGGAAACCCGTTATCGTCCCATGATTCCAAGATCACACCTGACCCCACACAAACCTGTTCTTCATAAAATGCTGCGAATTGGCCTGCCGCCAGACCCTGATCATCTTCAGGTAACTGAACAGTGCCGATTTCGGTCCCGTCTTCAGTAAGTTCCATATGCAAAGTGCAGTTGTAGAAATCGGGACCGTGGCGAACCTGTCAAATATGTTGTTATTAACAAATCTGTGTAGTGTTTGTTGTTGGGATTTAAACTGTTTTGGTAAATTGAAGATTCGATGTAAACAGTTTAATTAAAATGGGTCAAAACTGGCCGGATCATATTTCATGATTTAAGGTAAAAAAAGGTAAAATATAAATAAGAGTAAAATGCCATTTTCGTCCTTGAGGTTTAGCCAATTTTGCGACTTTCTTCCAAAGGTTTGTTTTTCCGTATCTGGATCCAAAAGGTTTGAAACCTTGCCATTATCACCCGGCTTGTTAACTCCATCCATTTTTCTCTGTTAACTCAGAGGTATTTTCGTCTTTTTTGTTAACTTAAAGGGCAATTCAGTCTTTTTCACTTTATGTATTTCAAAATCAAAGCCGAAAAAACAGGGTTTGATTGAAATTAGTAGGAGAGAGACGAAAATACCCCTGACCTAACAGAGAAAAATGGATGGAGTTAGCAAGCCGGATGAAAATGGCAAGATTTTAAACCTTTTGGATCTAGATGCTGCATGGGCGAAGCTTTTAAGGGGCGGGAGGGGGCAGCCGACCCCCCGAACTTTTCGCTCAGTAGTAAAGAGTATGTAGTTTTCGTATAGAAATTTTTGGGTATATACGTTTTCGACCCCCTGGTTTTATAGAGATTTTTAGGTCTGGTGACTTCCGCCCCCCACGTCGGAAATCTCAAGCTTCGTCACTGAGATGCTGAAAAACAAACCTTTGGACGAAAGTTGCAAAACTGGCCAAACCTCGGGGGACGAAAAATGGCATTTTACTCTATAAATAATTAGCTAGAAATAAAGGGCTCAAATGAGTTGACTACTTATGACCTTTTAAATAGGGCTACGCTTAAAAAATCATTATTCTTTGAATTCATATAGATACAATAGTTGTTTATAAAATTTAAAGAACGTACAAAAAGTTCCGTAGGGTCAACCCAAACCATCATTACCCATACCCATTTTGACACGTTATCCAACTCAGTAAATCGTTTAAAAAATATTTACAAGTTTTCTGGTATATTATTAAAGTTACCTTGCATTTCAACTGGTTGAGGTGGCGAGGAGGAGATCCGCTAATCCATCTAAATGATCCAACATGAAACGATCGTCTTCTTTTGTCAACAGAATAATAGTTTCTCGATACAAACACCACATTATTTTTAACATCTTTCTCAACGACATACCTGCATAATATGCATTGCAGCATGTAGTCATTAATAATTAAGATCCACTGATAAACATAAATAATTGATAAGCATGTGTAGGGGTAAAATTTTAGACATTACCACGGCCCACCCGCAAGTTTCAAACCTTGGCGTTGACCAATCGTGTAAAACCAAAAGCCTCTGTGGGACCCTAAAAAATCCCCTGTTTCAGCTTCCAATATTATACCTTCTTTTTCCCCAATATGTCTTGCAACAAATTCGCTGAATTTAATCTGCATTTGTAGTAAATCACTTTTTAGTAATTAATCAACTCACTTTTATCGGCATTTAGCACTAGGCCTGTAAAAGAACTGAATGTTATGCACTGTTCGTGAACTTGTTCAGCGGGAACTCGGGAAGTTCTTTTATGTTCGTTTATTTAATAAACGAAACGAACGAATATGAACACACGGTTTGTTTGTTCATTTATGTTCGTGAACGGACGTTTATGTTCGTTTATTTACATTTCTTTATGTTCCTTCGTTTATGTTTGTTTTTTATGTTCGTTTCAATTTAAATACACAACACAAATAGTTATATTTATATGAATATTAAACTTCAAAGGATATTTCTAATTAATTGGTAATTGGGTTTTCTAATAATAGAAATGGGTTTTGCAATAGAATTTATCGTAATTACTCACTAATTTATATAAAAGATTATTTTTCGTTCGTTTAGGTTTAGTCAGATATGTTCATTTGCGTTCATTTATGTTTGTTCAATTATGTTCATTTGTGTTGCTTATTGTTTGTTAAATTATATTCATTTAAGTTTGTTTGTTTATGTTCGTTCATGTTCATGAACTCTTCGTTTAGGTTTTAAATGAACGAACCCGAACATGCTCATTTTCGTAATAAACAAACATAAACAAAAAAATGTGTTAAATTATATGTTTGTGTGTTCGGTTAAAGTTAAATGAACGAAGACAGAAGACGAACATGCCTCGGTTCATGTTTGTTCGGTTCACTTACAGACCTATTTAGCACAATAACAAAATATTTTCAAAAAATAATCGAAAAAAATATAATAAAAGGAACACCGGTTTTGATAAGCCAGGCATACCTTCCCGAGAAAGCATATACCCTGTGAATCCTTTCTATCTTGATTCGGCAAATCAAATTTTTGTGCAAGCTTGCGGACTTCATCCTGATAAAAAGAAATAATTAATATTCAGGATAATATACCATTACTACATTCCCCATATGTACACATTCGTGTTCGTATGCATGCGCATGGTGCTTGTATCGTAGAGCAGACTTACCTTTGGAATACATCCAAGGGGAAGTACAAGTCGTTTAAGCTGAGCCTGTGACAGATACGAAAGAAAGTAGGTCTGATCCTTCACCTGAAAAACAGTTAAATATAAAACTATAACATAAAACCGAGACATGAGTTCGTAAATTAAAATTTTTAAAAGGTAGATGTGTCAAAACAGATGAGTTGGGTAATTGATCAAAATGGGTAATTTTTAGAACACCTCTAGTCAATTTGGCCTACAAACAAACATATATTTTATAAATAATTAAAGTATTAAATATGATTACAAACTTATATGATTTGATGATCCTCCATTATTTTTAATAGAGTAAAGTACACAGATGGTCCCTGTGGTTTACCAAAATCTTGGATTTGGTCCCTACTCCCTAGCTTTCCAAAAGTACACGGATGGTCCCTGTAGCTTGCACTTTGTAACGCATTTAGTCCCCAACAATAAATATAAAGGTTTTAGCAAGTCCAAGTTAGGGACTAATGCGTTACAAAGTGCAAACCACAAGGACCATCTGGGTATTTTTGGAAAGCTAGGGACCAAATCCAAAACTTTGGTAAACCACAGGGACCATCCATGTACTTTTGGAAAAAGTTAGGGACTATATGCGTTACAAAGTGCAAACCACGGGGACCATCCTTGTACTTTTGGAAAGCTAGGGACCAAATTCAAAATTTCGGTTAAGCACAGGTACCATCCATGTACTTTACTCTTTTTAATAATAGTGATTCAGGAGGTTTAATGCAACCGAACACATTTCGGACTTTTGACCCATTTGGTATGTTCCCTTTGTAATTAAATCTTTGATATAAGCCCATTTAACCAGTTAGAGAAATAGCAAAACTCAAATTGACCTGTTTGTATATAAGTGGGTTTAAGACTTTAAATAGCTACCTCCAAATTAAAAGGGTAAAAACAAATAACACATGTATTTTTACCATATCCTTTGAGAGTTCCAGAAACGAAAGCGCATCGTTATCTTTTGTAACAGTGTGAACAACTTTTGCGTAATGACCAGAAGCAACATAATCGAAATCCATGTTACTTATGGCATCCATGAATGCACCTACAATTTAAATTTTTTGGGGGAAAATTTCAACAATCGAGGAGCAAATCAGGCAGCGTGGTTGCAAATATTACGTACCAAATTTGATTCTTGTATTGCAAAGAACATCTGGGTTAGGCGTACGGCCACATTTATACTCTTCAATAAGGTAAGATACCTACCACATGAAGCAAAAAAAAAAAAAAAAAAAAGCTCAAAACCAAAACATATATATATGTGTATATATAGAAGAGTAAAGTACATAGATGGTCCCTGTGGTTTACCAAAATTTTGAATTTGGTCCCTAGCTTTTCAAAAGTACACGGATGGTCCCTGTGATTTGCACTTGGTAACACATTTAGTCCCTAGACAACAAATCTAAAGGTTTCAGCAGGTCCAAGTTAAGGACTAAATACGTTACAGAGTTCCAACCACAAGGACCATCTATGTAGTATGTACTTTTTGAAAAAACAGAGACTAAATGCGTTACAAAATGCAAACCACAAGCACCATTTTGTACGTTTGGAGAACTTTTGGAAAGCTATAAACAAATCCAAACTTTTGGTAAACCACAGGGACCATCCATGTACTTTACTCTTTATAGAAAATTCTAAACAGAAAAGAGTAGAGGTGGTAAAATATGCATGTTAGGTAATGGGTCAAAAGTGTGTCAAATATGATTACAAAAATAATATTACTTCAACATTAATCTGATCTACTTGAATAAGGTTTAATGCACTAAAAGTAAACTTTAAGGGATTTTTGACCCGTTTCCTTTTAAACTTTTTTTTTAATTTTACCACATTGAGATTAAAAAAAAACAAATCGATCCATTAAACACCCGATATAATCAATTAAAAGATGCATCAAGAGTGCTGTTACGTACCACTTTGTCCCAATATTCGTCTGTCAAGTGTACAACTTCCAGTGGTACATCAACCTGAAGCAATTTGTAAAAGTTTACTGATACAATTCATCAAACTTGAAAGGAACAAAGAAAAAGATCATATAATCAGAGATATATGTGTACATCCATGACCAAATCAAGAACGTCATTCTTAAAGCCGAATATCGTTTTGCTCCTTCAGAACCAGTTAAGACCTAAATGAAATATGATGACAAAAAGAGTTCAATAACATACAAGATGAAGAGAGTAACCTGATTGCAAACAGCTTTTGCGTACTTCAAATCATCTTCCCAGGGACATTGCGACCAAAAGTTTTCAAAATCTTCCTATGAAAAAGTTCGGTATCAGAACTAGCTCGGTAATTAGGTAACAATATACATAAGTAAGAGATGGTTTAAAACAGCATGAGACACGAGGCGTTACTCTATGTATATTGTATAACTAAATAAGCTTTATTTACAACCAGAGTTTGCATCTCTCACATGTGCTTAATCGGATAACCGAACCAAATAAATAGGTTAAATCGGTTAAATTTGGTTCGGTTTGTAACCGTATCCGAATTGTTAATTCTGCTTTCAGTTGTGGAAATTTTGCTTAACTGGATAACCGAAGCAAATTCAATCGAATACACCCTGATTTAATCGGATAACCGAACCAAATAAATATGTTAAATCAGTTGAATTTGGATAGGTTCGTAACCTTATCCTAACCGTATCCGAATTGTTAATTCGGTTTTCGGTTCTACAAGTCGTGCTTATTCAAATAACAGAACCGAAATCAACCGAATAAACCACGGTTTCATCAAATGACCTAACCAAATAAATCGGTTGAATTTGGTTCGGTTAGGCACAATTCTAATTCGAATCGGTTCAGTTATAGGTTAGTCCCAAAAAAAACTCAAAACCGAATAAATCGAAATCCAAACCAATAAACACAGAACACCCCTGGAAAAGAGTAATAGAGTGAATAGTGAAGTCAAGTATTCAAGTTATTACAAAAAACTATGAATAAAGCATTCAAATGCAGTAAATTGTCTAGTTTTCACTTAAATTGCCACAACCTACAACCATCTTACTTCATTCATAACTTCAATTTGAATAATAAACAGCAAAATTAGGGTTACATTCAAGCCAGATATTATTTATGTAAACCTAAATAGACAATTCGTACCTGAAACCATATCTTCAAATAAAAAGCAGTGCAGGAGTGACCAGCAGCGTGGAGAAGACGAAGCGCGACGCTGCTATCAACGCCGCCGCTGAGAAGAACCGCCACTTTGAGCGGGCGCTCGCTGTTCGGCATGGAACAAGATAAATAAGTGCGGTCCAGATCAAACAGCTGTTGTTCGGATGAAGTTTGAGTAATTGCATGAGAGGACAGAGTTGTGTTGATGGATAAGATTGGTTTGGTTAGTGGAGTGTAGGTTTGGGGGAGGATAAACCGGAGTGGTGTCCGGTTGAAGATGGTGGTGAGAGGTGGAGGGTGGAGCTTGGTGGTGGGGTGAAGTAGAGCGGTTATTGTTGTTCGGAGCATTGTTTCAGTCCGGTGAGGATTGATTGATGGCCGGGAAAGCTATTTGTTTTGGTTGTTTACACTTTGATCCTTGTAGTTTAGCTTGTTGTATGTTGTATCATGAGGGTTTTTTTTTTTTTTTTTTTTTTCTGAACTTATGTTTGGGTTTAGTCTGAATAAATTCGGATCAGTTTCATTGAACTTGTGAAACGGTTTAGCTAAACGGGTCTGGTTGACCCATTTAACCGATTTATATTATATTAATTCTTTTACATTATATACTATTACTAGGTTAGAGCTCGCGTGTACACGCGGTTTTAACAAATCAGAATACTTTGAATTTGGTCGGTTCATATGCAGTTCATATGCAAACCGGACAAATAGGAACCATTTTTTATAATAAACCTAATAACAGACACCCCTAGAAGATCCATTACTTTTGGTCATGTTGCTCTCAACACATATAGTTCTTTCTGCAAGTGTACCATATGACCAATTTCCCTTCTAGCTGGTGCTCCAATTTGCCCAACTTCCGCGGCACCTTGTAGAGATCACATATGCCATTTAATCGTTCAAAAAGGAAATAAATAAAAATTACACCTGAAAGGTATATAAATTAATTATAAGTAATTTAGAGGTATAGTTATCTAAACGTGTGCACCTTTAGACATTCAAGAATAGAAAGCTTGGAAATAAAAATAGAGAATAATTTGTCAAGATGTGTGCACCTTATGTGACCCTTTCCACTTAGTTTTCAATGATTTAGCTTGAGTAATGTTCTAGTCTTTTTGCTCAAAATCCATCTTACCAGCATCTCTGGATTTGTTATAAATTCACAAAATCTGCATCCTAAAGGTTTTTTGCTTATGACACCACATATTATTCAAGACCATTCCCAGAAAACAATAGACATATTCATTCCTTTATTGATAAAATAAATGAACCTTATGGAATTAGTTGGAAATAAGCATGTTACTCGATAATGAACAACTATTCTTCAAAATGAGATTGCAATCCAAGTCAACACAACTACTTCCTTAAGTGTGCATGTCAAACTAAAAAGAGAGAGAGAGAGAGAGATGGCAAAATGGGCGTATTAAGTTGACTCGAACACTATATTATGACACAATTTATATATTTTAACTCTCTAAAAATAATACTTAATAGGTTTTATGTAATCAAAATACAATTTAGTATATTCCGACCCGTTCAACCCGTTTATTCTACAAAGCTATTTGGTAAATAGATCTGCTCGTTTAACCTTTTAGATAAATATAGATTAAACATAACCTAAATTGACCCACTAATTTTTAAAATGATGTCAAAATGATCAAAACACTAAGACAACAACTGAAACACCAAACTCATGATGATCAATCTACTTGGTTTAGTATATAGCTCGTAAAGTCTCGTAACATTACATTTTTTAGTTATACTGATTTGAGTCTACCAAAATACATTATTTTGTGATTGTTGAATAAAGTCAGAACACTTTCCTTGGGGCTCCAATATTTGTGACACCAGTAAAACATAATATAAAGAATTACAAATCTATGCATATAGAAAGAATCCTACATACCAGAACTTGCAGAAACAACCTCCTCAGTTCAAAAACCACATAATCATCATTCTTTGTCAATAAACTGTTCAAATTGATATTGCACCTAAAAAATAAAAATCTTTTAATTTTAAACAAATACTATTACAACCATTAACATGGGTTAAGATAAAATGCATACGTCTCCAGCATAGTAAGCAGTTGTCAAATATCCACATGTTTTATGCTATTTTTATCCTCTACATGGTTCAGTACTTTCACCAGCAGTACCCCAAGGTTGACCGTTAATTACAGTTCCATCGTAATGGGTTATAAGATACAGGTTTTGTGCATCGACTCTTGGGTATCCAGAGATGTAATGGTAATATGCAGGAGAGTAGATTACACTTGGGTAGAGTGCTGTTACCGAGCCACAGTAGCCACCATATGCTTACCATCTATGAATAAACCCCGACTTGCTTGTTCATGGAGAATTTGAGACGATTTGAGCTCAAGGGTGTAGCCCATTAACTCCTTTAATCTTTGGCGTGACTCTGCAAAAGTCAATGGTTTTGTCTCGGGGGGATATATGTGATGAAAATTTCATCATTGTTAAATTGTAATTGAACAGCAAAAGTTTTTTATGCCTTCAATTTGAGTTAATTTTAAACAAATCTAACATGTACAACCACACAAGTTCAAACAAATCAAAATCGCATCAAGAGTATGAGACAAATCTTAACCAAACACATAAAGGTCACAACAAACTTGGTAAAAGAATGGCAGCATCATGGTCGAATCCTTTAGATCCATAATCTAATCGGATTGCAAGTTGTGATAAATAAACAAAAAACTAAAAAAGTGTGTACTTTGAAATAGGCGATTAACAATATGAAACAATAAAAACCTAAAAAAGTTGAAACATACCTTTTGCGAATAAGAAACCGGGGATAAAGGAAACGACGAGTCGACGACTGATTGGGGGTTCCAATACAAAGAGGTCCAAACCCTGATCCATGAACAAAGGAATGTTGAATAGAAATCTTACAAATCATATATAAAAGAAGAAATAAGAACACTTCACTTACCTTGAAGAGAATCAGTCGAAGACGATTATGGTAGCGTCGTCTGGTCTTGATTCCGTCTGCTACGATAGCTTCTGCATCACTGTTGCCACCAAGGGTCACCGATTTTCAGGCATACAAAGTAGATCCGTTCATTAGAACCAACCGCATTTCTCTCTCTCTTTCTCGTTCTCTCCCTTGTGGATTCCCTCTCTATCTCTCAAGTACTCTCTTTGCAGACATTTTGAAATTCAAAATTTGAATGGAATTGTGAGTCCAGTAATGTGGGGAGGAAGTAAAATATAAGGGGAGAAGCAACAACGTTGATTAGGGCTTCAATTTTCAGAGAAGTAAAAAGATAAAGATAAGGATAAGCATCGGCAATGGGAAAGAGGAAATGGCAATGGGAAAGAGGAGATGAAGCAAGAAACCTTAAAAGTGATCTCACCATTTGCTTGTTTGAAGAAATTGATGGGATTCAAAATTTGAATCTTTTGGAAGCCAATTGACCGCTAATTTTACTTCATATAGATTCAATCAAGCTGGGAATGCTGCTTAGCTTTGACCCTTCTTGTTTAGGATATATGCATCCCTGGGTTGACACGTAGGATGAAGATAAAGGTGGGAGCTTGTATGATTGACAGCTAGGATCAAGAAGTTTTGCTTTATTATAGTAGAGATTTTGTAACACTTCTATGCAAGTTAGTGTTGTATTCTAGGCATTATTAGTATTTTATGCATTAAAGTATTATACTTTGTGCTTTATTGCTTGTACAAATGGCTTTATTTATATACTATAATTTAAAAGATATGTAAGCTTATGGACTATGGTGTTTGTACTTCATGCTCCATTAGTGTTATTTGTTTCTTTGGCTTGTACTTTATGTTAAGGGTTTTGTAAAGTTTTGTGTTGGGTACACGTGGCTTCTGAGGTGTCCCTCTCTTCTACATTTGTCCTCTATTTTAGGATTCATCTCCTCTTAGGTGGTTTCAATATTAAATGTTTTGAGAAATGACGGTGGGGTTTCTAGAGAGAGAAACAAAGCAAAAGGGTGTCATCTTGATGTTGTGGTCGACTTTCCTGCCACCCATAGTGGCGGTGGACCTGTGCGATCTTCCCTATATATCTTTTTAGCCGACAGCCATTTGCGGAACCTATTAAGGTCTGGTTTTGTACACAGAGAATAGGGTTTTTAGAGAGAGAAACATCTCCGTATTTGCCGGCAGCATTCCGGCTGTCTATGGCGGCGGCGGGGGTTGTATGACATTCTAACTCTCTCTCTTTTTAGTTATACTGGATGAAGTATATTCAATGTTCTTGGATGGAAACCTTTGGCAATAGGCTTTATATGGCCGGCGGTTTATGTGTGTTCAATGATGATGGTTGTTTATGTGAATCCTGATGATGGTTGTTTTTTGGGTGGTTTCGATGCTACGATGTCGAGTTACTGTTTGTTGAATCAATGATGATGATGATGCTGATGCATCTGAGTTCTTTTTGGTTTGCGAAATCGATGACAATGATAGAACCGTCATCTAAGACAAACAAAAGCATGGTGAATAGACGACGTAAATATACCGAACCACACACGTACGTTGCGCTATGTTAACTCGCAAAATTTAGAACGAAGCGTATAACAGAACGTAAAACCGTTGAACCACACATACACAAACCCTAATTGTCTAAAACATTTTCTCCTCTAATTTTGATTTTTGATCTTGCCTTTTTTTGGATTCGTTTGATTTTCATCGAGTTGGATTATGTTTGATTTTTGGATTTGATTGGTTTGGTTTCTCATTTCTGTGGCTGAGATGATTTGGGTCATATTTGGCTGTAGTCATGATTTTCTTTGTGTTGTTGTTGAGTAGTCTGTGTTAGTTAAAGAAAGCATGAAGGAGGTATATGTTCATTCAAATTTTTAGTGATGATAGAAAGTAAAAGTGAGTTGTAGAAAGTGGTGTAAAAGATAAACAAGGGAAGGTTAAAACAATGTTAGGTGCTTACATGATTTCTTGCGACTCAACAAAGAAAAGTCAAACTAATTTACCAAAAGATAGTAACAATAATAAGCTTGAGCTCTTGTGGGCATCTCTAATTTCATAATTTGGCAGTGGAACTTTAGGTTATTTCGGTGTATTGGATATGTTATATCATTTGGGGCGAGACTTGGAAATTGACAGTTGAGATTTAAAGCAAGAGAAAGTCAATATGTTCACATGAATAAAATGGGTCATCAAATTAAATCCTAGATGTTTAAAAGATGTGAACCATAATAGTTTTCTAAGGTTCGACGCCGCCGCAACGCGCGGTGGGTCAAAACCCTAGTTATGTTTTAAATTAGATGTATATTTTATGTCATAATTATAACCTAAAAATAGAAATTGATATAAGATTTTATAACTTAAATGTAGTTGTGTTATGTATATTAATTTGCGGAAAAAATTGGGTTGAGCGGGTCATGTTCGGGTTAACCCACGAATATTCGGGTTCATATGTATGACACGATTTTTGGGATCGGGTCGGGTTTGGGTTCTTTTAAAATTTTCGGGTTTGAGTTGGGTGGAACTCGCCAACCCGCAAATACTTGTATTAGTATCTTGTCTTAGGAGCACTTGTACGTGTCTCTATAGTATGTGTTTGTTATCTTTCCTTAACTAAAAATGTTTTATTACAATATTATTTTTATTTTTTTGTGTTATTATGTGCTTTTGTATGTTTTGACTCTTATATCGGGACATATTTTTTAGAGTCCAGGGTCTCCTTAGAAGTAGTTTCGCCATTTTTTATAATAGGGGTAAGGTGTGCTTACATCTCACCCTCCCACAACTCTACCAATAACTTTAATGGCTATGGGTGGGATTCAAAAGGTAAGACCGTTGTTGTTGTATCAAATATTATAATATTTGTGAGGGGGTCTCACTCGAAGCAGCCTCTCAGTTCCTACGGGGTAGAGGTAAGGTTGTCTACATCTTACCATCCTCAGACCCTACCTTAGTTTTGCTATTGGTGGGATTTACTGAGTATGATGATGATGAGTGGAAAATATATTATTTAATTGATTGTGAATATATATATATATATATATATATATATATATATAGGGTCAGGATTTAGAGAAAACGCTCAAAAGTGTGAGAACGGAGAGAACGCTTATGGATCGTCAGATCAAAACAATCTATGGACTAGATGACGCGGTGGCATTTTCGTAAATAAAATCACTTTTATTAATCCGGCGCGCTTCATTAAGGGTAAAAGGGTCTTTTGACTTAACATAAAACGCCAAACTCACGCTATTAAAATCCCGCCTCAACACACATAGCACACTTCATCAAAATATAACGCCATAGATATAAAACGCCAAACTTTGTTTTAAACCGATAAAGCTGAACAAACCGTACTAAAACGACGGAACTTTATTACTAGCATTTACTGCAATAAAAATCGCGCCTAAAATACGCGCCAAAAACTTCCTATATAAACAAACTCTCAGAATTACTAAAATCCACACCAAAACCACAAAAACCTATATTTTCCTCTATACCATTCATCTAATAAACGCCAAAAAAACCAAAATATCAAAGATTCAAATCCATGTTTCTTTGATATACACTATTTTCTCAATAAACTTTCGCTCTATGTAATGAGCAAGATCCTCAATGTAAACGCCAAAACATACAAAAACTACAAAACTTCAAAAAAGCCATTTCATGGAGATTCTTTTTTTGTTCTCTATAAAGTTTAGCTAAACGGGATGGATAACATTGTTACACATCTTTCTTGACTAAGGATTAACAATGTTATCCATTTCGTTCAGCAAAATATTATTGAGTTTAGCACGACCAAAATTAGAAGTTTATGGAAGTTTTATTTAGTGGCGTTACTGTTTTTTTTTTTTTTGGCGTTTGATTTCCTTGCCCGATCTTATATTGTTTGTTATTTAACTTCGAAGTAGCATGTTATGAACAAAGAGATAGAAAAAAAGAAAAAGATGCAAAAAAAAACGCCAAACTGAGAAATGTTTGTGTTCTATTGGATTGAAATAAAAAACGCCAAACTACTCTACACTGGCTCTCAAAGACCATCTGTATGTGTTCTGTAAGAATGACAAATACAAAACGCCAAACTACTCTTCACTGGCTCTCGAAGACCTTGTCGATCTTCTTTTAATTACGGTCTGTTTGCATGTTGATGCGTAGTGTCCATAGGCTTTGCAGTTCTGGCACTGTCTTTCTTTGGCCTCGGGTTTCGACTTTGATTTCTTTTTGCCGATTGCTATCTCCTGTTTAGATTTCAGGCGCTTCCGAGAACCAGAACCTTTGGATATAACCTACAGTGACTCTTATCAGATTCTTGTCGTTTTTATATTGACCAGTTATCTCGGCAAATCTATCCCTAGAACAAGCGGGAGGAGCAACAATCTGCATATCTTGAACCTTCTTCATATAAGATTGAACATGATCCTTGTATAAGGATAGCTCCTCTTTATTACCAGATAAACGGTTCAAAGTGTATTCGGTTGAATAAATAATATCTTGCATCATACTTTGCACACCAGGATCAAGCTCGGTCATATATTCACGACTAATTGAGAATTTAGGAGAGCAGTTTGGGGAGGCCTTTTGCGCCATCTATTCAGAATGTATTGTTTTGGAAATTCCCTAATGTCCATAAGTCTCAAAACATAGAATATATGTGTACATAGCAAACCAAAGTGTTCAAAACGCCTGCATGAGCAACTGCATGTGCAATCAGACTTACGGAACATTACCTGAAAAACGCCAAAAACAATATCTCTATAACGCCATGCATAGAATGTTTGTCTAAAAAAGAAAAAAAAAACACATTGCATATGATAAAACGCCATTAACAGAAAACGCCATAAAAACCAAAACACCATTATTTACCTCAAATAAGGATGTACAAGGCTGTTGGAAGTCATTTACGTAAAACTTAACAAACCCATCAGGCTGATCTTCGTAACGTTGATTTATGCAATCCGCAACTCCAATAAGCTCAGCTTGAACGTCACAAAAAATATTTTTTGTGTATATATCAACAGCTTGCCCTTCCAACAATTTGTAACTACTCTTCAACTGGGGTCTTTTGTATCGAGATTCATGATCATTTTTACGATGTGTGTGACGTTGTGCTTCTATTGTAGTCTCATAATGCGTCATGAACTCAACAAGAGTAGCTTTCGAATTGCACACTTGACGAAAAAAATGATTCTCACTCTCTGACCTGGATGTCGTTCGCCTAAGACCAGACATATGCTCCATTCTATAGTATGCAGGGATCCAAGATTCCCTAAGTGCAAAAATATCAAATAGCCAGTCATTATCTTCTAGATTGAATTATGCGATAACCGCTTCCCATTCTGATTCAAACTCTTCAGGTGTGAGAATATCCGTCCACACAACACCACAAATATGTTCTTTAAAATTGGTGGAATTGCATAGCCTAACACCAACCTATAAATAACACGAAAACGCCATGCATAAATAAAAAAAACAAAAGACCAAACTTAATTAAAAAAACAGTAACAAGGTACAAAACGCCATGTATTTTAAAACGCATTATATCCTAACATGCCAAAGGTAAAAAAAAGCATAACAACCTTCAGAGAAAGTTTATGCATCACATGCCACATGCATAACCGATGCCTCGTGTCAACAAATACAACAGAAATAGCCTTCTTCATCGCTGGATCTTGGTCAGTGACAACAACTTTTGGTTGAGAACCAACAGCTTTTAGAAAAACTCTTAACAACCAAATATACGTATCAGCAGTTTCCGACGCCAACAATGTTGCACCAAATGTAACATTGCAGTGATGATTGTCTATACCAGTGAACGGTACAAACACCATAGAGTATTTGCATATGAAAACGCCATGAGAAATGAAACAATAATAAAACGCCATTGAATGTAAGCTAGTAAAACGACATTGCATGTAAGCTAATAAAACGCCATTGCATGTAAAATATAAAAACGCCATTGCATGTAAATTAATAAAACGCCAAAAACAAAGAAGTTGAATTATAAAAAATTACTTGTTGGAACGATACGTGGCGTCAAACGAAATCACATCACCAAACACGTGGTAATTACGTTTGGCTTGATCGTCACACCAAAAAAGACCCTTCAAACGATTCTCTTCGTCTGTGATGTAATCATACGAGAAATTAGGCTGGGAATGTTTTTTTTTATTCAAATGTTTCACAACCATATCGGCGTCATATTCCCCTATGAAGAAGTTAATCTGCCTCTTATAGTTCCTAATTCAACTTTGCTTGCACCTACGTCTTCAAAACCGCCAAAACAAGTCTTCATAACATTAAACGCCTTGACAGGACCCAAATTCAGCTTAGACATGTTGTGTATAACATGCTTCTGGAGCTGAGTGAGGTGCCGTTCAGTTGGAAGAAAATGCTTATCAGGACGTTCAACAAGTTCATGATTGTGCTCATCGACAAACTTATACACCTTCCAAAATCCATCCTCAAAAAGTACACATAATAGTACACCACAATCAGTCCTCTTTGAAAAGTTAGATCGCACTACTCGCTCCTTTTGATTGGGGTCCAACGTATCAACCTTCTTGTCCTTATATACCCCAGCTCTCGTACACAAGAAATACTTAATATGTAAGACACCTTTAGAGTTTGTCTTTGTAGTCCCTTTCCTGACTGAAAACCCACACTCCTTGGCATACTTAACATACATTGAATAACAATCATCAAGGCTTGAGAATAGCATGTCCTTTCCGGGCTTTAATTTTTCACTGACGTCAGGAATGATAAATGGTAATCCAGTTTTGGGGCAATGCCTTTGACTCGAGGAAGAGACTTCGTCTGAGGAAACACAGGGAGGAACAGAAAAATCAGAAAAACATAGTGAAATAACATTATACATTAAAACGCCATTAATTGAATAATAAACAAGACATAATAAACACATAATTTAAAAACGACATGATAAAAAAGCCATGAGATGAATAATTAAAAACACTTAACAACATAAATAATTAACAAAATATAAAATCATAATGAAAAAGCCAAAATTAACAAAACTAATGTTTACACAAATTAACAAAATAGTAATAATTGATATTCACAAATACTACTAAATAAAATTCAAAACTTATCAAATAGACGAAAACGCCAATGATCGTAAAAACATAAGAAATACACTAGAACGTAAACGTCAATTAAAATTAATATCGAAAACTCCAATTGCAGTTCTTAATAATAGATTAAATATCAAATAAAACGCGATTAAATTGCATAATTGAATAACGCTACTGAAAATCATACAACACATTATAAAAATAATAATAAAAAACACCATAAAACAATGATAAAAGAACAAAACGCCATATCTGTTGCATGATTTGCTGGAACGAAAAATAGAAAACGCCAACGAATTTTACTTTGTCGAACAGAATCCACGTTAAACGCGATAGATATGAGAAAGCTTGCAAAGAAGGTAACAACTAACAATAAATCTTTGGAGTTTTAATTTGAAAGAGATTTATAACGCGAATAAGGAGGGAACATATAAAAGGACAATCGTACCCCCACATAACAATTAGGGCCCCCTGCCACGTGTTGGGCCATGATCCATTCTCACCGTTCTCACACTTTTCACCGTTCTCTCCTGAACCCGTTTATATATATACACATATATATATATATATAAGGAATCGAATGTGAGAGTTTGTTTAAACTTGAACAATTTCGCAGATAGATGTGTATTTTAGTTAAATTATATGGATAGGGATGGGGGTTCTATTGTAAATGCTACAAGATGTTAAAGCACGTGGGCATCATACCATTAGTAAGGTGTAACTCACATGTCATATGCCATCCTTATCAGTGCTTGACTCTAATGTCCTGTTCCCGAGTTTACAAATGGAAGAAAGTGATTGAGCAGAAGATGTGCAGCGGAAATGCGAACCAGAAAATTATTTCATTTAAAACTAGCTGAGATACTTAGAGACCATTTTATAAGTAAATAATTGTTACATCGTCCATTCTTTCTCATGGCATTCGATAAAAACAAAACTCAAATTTACTACATGACTACGCCCCTGTACTATCCACGTTTTCACTCGACCTTCAACCATTACTCGTCTTGCATGAGGACCTGAACAACATGCAAACACCACGTAATCGTTTTGTTAGCTAAGTGACTTCATGGAAACATTCACAATGCGGGAATAACGTCTAACGGAAACTCGATGATCGTGTTCAGACATGTCTGCAAGTTCTGATCCCTTCCGATTACAATCTTGAATCCAATATATGGATCCTAACATTCGACTCTCATGCATACATCCTTACATACCTGCACTTTCATTGTTATTCTCATAACAATACAATTAGTAACATTCAAATACATGCGTAGATTCAAATCCAATGTATGTGTTATCTTAACTCGTCATCCTAATCTCCATTCTGCATAAGTAATTTCCAGACATGGTAAATAATATTTTGGATAGAACTTTTAAACTGTCGTCTTCTCCAATTTCAACATTGTCGTTTCAACCTACTGTAGTTAACTCTTAAAATTTCAACACATTAACTTTAGGGTAAATTACGTTTTTCGTCCTTTATGTTGTAGTTAACTCTTAAAATTTCAACACATTAACTTTAGGGTAAATTACGCTTTTTGTCCTTTATATTTATATCGGATCGCAATGGATGACCTTTAACTTCAGTAATTACAATCACAGTCCTTTATTTTAAAAACCATAGAACTCTACGTCCTTTAGAACTAACCAAGTTAATTTTTTCAGTTAATTCTAATCACAAAAAGGGTAGTTTTGTAAATTTACTCATTTATTTAATAAATATCTTTATAAACAAATGAAAAAAACAAGAAAATAATATGTATAATAACCAAACTCTCTCGCTCCCCCCCCCTATCTCTCTCTCTCTCTCCAATACTCAAACCTTAGCATTATCAATTTGAGTTCCTCATATATTTCATTTTGAAGTTGAAGAACAAAAAAAATCACACGTTATCTTTAATCTTCGTCTGTCATCAACTCCGGTGAACAACCCCCAACCTATTTTTTCGTCTCGTCAATACTCTGGCACAAACGACTCAGATCCGGCTTCAAATCCACCTACGAAGTTGCGACATTGAAGCGATTCAGATCCAGTTTCACCTTGTTGGATTCAGACCGGCCAGTGGATTTAGATCCAGTTTCACCCTGAAACGATTCAGATCCGGCCAGTGGTTGCTGGATTTCCGGCTTGGTGTTGGGAAAAATTAGTAAAAGATATAGTTTTTACTAACCTTGCACGAAACTTTTAACTCCAAAAGTGTTTTTTTTTTGAAAAATAGGGTATGAAATAAATAGCTTTGCACATGGTTTTTGTCATTTCAAATTATTTGGGATAATAGAATTAATCTGATGTGAATTCTAGTTCGTTTCTTTCTTATATCAATTTGTTTTTTTTCTTTAGTAACATCAGATATTCAAAACTACAATTTCTACATTTCATAACAACATTTATTAAAATTAGGTGTATCTATGTATCTTTCTGATATCATGAGACTAAAATTGGGTGGGGGTGGCGGTAGTGCAGAGATGGTAGAGGAGTTGCAGAGTGGGGTTTCGACTTCAATAAGAAATGGAGGGTTAACGATAATGGTGTGGTGAGTCGGAGATGGTGATCAGCAGTGGTGCTTTTAGAAGATGAGAGTGGTGGTTGATGTGCGTGTAGTGTAATATATTTTTGATGTATATTTTAAGCCCTTTTTACACTTTTAGCCAAGTTTTAAATTTATAAAACACGATATTTACTAACACTAAACACACATATGGGCAAGTGCACCGATCGTGGACGTAGGATAGTGTTGGTAAGATACCGAGGTCGTCCAATGACACAAGAGCTTTTAGTACCGGTTTATCCTCAACGTCTAGTCAAATCAAAATGTTAGAAAAGATTTTTAAACTAAGAGAAATAAAAACTAACTAAATGCTGAAAAATAAAATAAAATAAAAACAGATAGACAAGATGAATCACTTGGATCCGACTCGTGTATTAGTATAACCTTTGATTATTTTCGCACTTTTGCACTTGTTTAAGAGATTATCTTAGTTATTGTAGTAGGCCCCTCTTTTGAAGGCGACGTTACCCTCAACCCAGTAGTTTGAGTCAGCAAGGATACAATCCTAAAGGGTTGGATTATTGGAAGATAATGAATTAAGTTATTAATGCGAATTATGGTAGGCCCCGCTTTTGGCGGTGACGTTACCCTCGACTAAGTAGTCTGAGTCAGCAGGGATACAGTCCTAAATAGCCGGGTTATAGTATTAATAGTAGTTAACTTATGAGGGGGTCAAAGAGTTTGGATTCCCGCCATCCAATACCTATGGGCATTGAAGGGGATCCTACTAAATTTGACCCAGGTCCCTTGCAGGACCTCTAAACGCTGAACAAGGGCAAGACCCTTACCAAACCGTTCCCTTAACCCCCGACCAGGTAGCCAACATACCTCCATATAGACCGTGAGGATATGAATGGTGAAAATCTTTTATTTTATATAGACAGTAAAATAATGCCAAGACACCACGGACAAACGATAAGGAAAGATCACCTTCAACATAAGCAACTAGTTATTAAAGTCATTAATACAAAACCAAATAAAAAGTGCAAAAGATTAAAAATAAAAAGTATTATACTAAACACTTGTCTTCACCAAGTGATGTAAGAGACTTAGGCAAACATGGCCTTGATTGTCAAGAACTCTTACGATCAATCTTGGATCCCGAGACGACTCACACACTCTATGATGGACAATGGATGATGGTGGTGGATGATGGTGTTATGATGGTGGTGGGTGGTGGATGAAGTGTGAGAGATGTGGTGTGCCAAGGGATGAGTTGCAATGAAACCAAGCACTCCTATTTATAGGCTGAACAGAAGGCTGGGCACGGCCCCGTGTCCGCTGGACACGCCCCGTGCCTGTCTGACACTCTCTCTCTTCATTAATTGTAATTCGCAATTACAATTAATGCGCCTGCTGTACTTTCGCCACGCCCCCGTGTCCGCTGGACACGGCCCCGTGGTGGGCAATAGAAGCTTCTATAGGTTTGTCTTTTCTGCTGCTTCTTGGGCACGACCCCGTGCTAACTGAGCACGGGGCGTGTTCAGTCTTCTGCCTTCTCTATTTTGCTTGGGAGGATGCTGTTGAGGGGTCGGGCAATCCACTTATGTTCCTTTTCTTGTATTTATGTCAGATTTAGCTGTCTTTTTGCTTCTTTTGTGAATTTGAGCTCATTTAATCCTGAAAATACAAAAGAAAGACAGAAACACTTTTTTTCCAACATTAGTACTTAAAAAGGGTTAGTTTTATGCCTCATTTGATGTAATTTATATGTTGCATTTTACACACATCAAATACCCCCACACTTGAACTTTTGCTTGTTGATGCGTGGTTGAAAACCGGTGTTCGTTAATGCTTAAGTTGATGTTTTTACTTGACTTTTAATCGGGAATAGCCTACTTTTAATTAGATTTGTGTTTTGCAGGTTTAATGAAGTTTAAGGAGCTTTTTGGGAGCTTTACGGATCACCAGGTCGAAAACCGAAGCACCAGAACGCGTCATGGATCAACCGAGAGAGTTAGGAGCGGAAAACGGAGGATTCACAAAAGAGAGCCCGTCGCCGACGGGGTCCAGACCGTCGGCTACGCCTTCTAGACAAGCCCGTAGGCATATGTTGCCCGTATCCAGGTGTTTAGGCCGTCGGAGCAGGAGACAAAACCAGGGCCCGTCGCCGACGGGTTGAGGGCCGTCGGCGACGGCTTGTCAAAACCAGCAACGCGAAATTTGATGATTTAAGGGTCAAGCTCGAATATTATTGGCTCTCACTCATTGATTTCGGGAGTTACACTTCTCTTGAGTTTGAATAATCATCTTGGAGCCAAGACACACCATCTCTTACACTCTCAGTCACCTACCACTCCATCATCATCATCTCTACAACCACCAATCATCAAACCCTAGTTCATCAAATCACTCACCATTTTCCACCATCACCATCCATCACTAACCTTCATCATTCTCCATCCAAGCAAGCTTCAAGATGAATCCTTCCGCGTTCCAAACATCCGGTGATCAAGCTTCTTCAACCATGAGCGGCTAATCATCTCGGTTTCACCTCGGTGTAGGTAGTTGTTAATTCTAGGGTTTCGAATTGTTCTTGTTTTAACTTAGTGACAATTTGTATTTGATTTTTGAAACTCTTGATAATAGTGTTACATTTGTTGTGAATTCGTGAATTGTCGAGCGATGTTAAAAGTTATGACTTCACGAAACGGTGATATGTAATTGTGCATTATCATTGTTAGGATTTACTTGTGTTGATTACAAAGTGTCTTTTTGTCCGTTCTTCGGGGCGTTGATAGTTAGTAGCACCTAAGTCACGGTACACTAAATCCGTTAATCAAATGCAATTGAGTTGAAACTAGAACTTGTAGAAATCCTAGGTTAATAATTACCGAAACCGGGTGTGATTCCTTTTTATTATTATTGTTCTAATATCCAAAATTCGTGCAATCGTTAAGTAGTAGTTGTCAAGTAAGTAATTCAATTTCAGTAATCCAATTTCACATCTTTCAATTAAACGAAAACCCAAAAATATTTTAGCAAGCTTCATAATTGTGACAATTGTTTATAATTCATTCGAATCCATACACAAACCACATACTCTTCGTGGATCGACCCCTTACTACCACTAACACATTGTTAAGGGTAATTTGGTCTTATAAATATTATCTTTGACCGGAGCGCGACATTCCGATCATTTGTCCTCAAGCAAAACTCTTTAATATGTGGCTTACACTCCCAAATGGAATTGGTAGAAGAGAAGGTTTTGGCTTGTCATAGAGTGTCGGAAATCCAAGATTTTTTTGGGTTTTATTTTTATTTATTTACAATCCTATTCGTTATGATTTATTTAGAACGTTTCATAGGAGAAATTACTTATTTGGGCATAGCATGCCTTTTTAAAATTCCATTTATATACAAGTTCACATACCTCACGGGAGAAATCACTCACACTCGGCCGAAGGTATATTTTTAGTGAATCACTCGAGAGCGGCATGGAACTTATTCCTACCATAAGCTTGCCAAGTAATCAATCCTCCTCCTTTTTAACTCGTTACCTTTGTAAATATCAAGAGGACTTTTTGGGTAAAGGCTTGGGCTAAAGGTGGGTGAATGGGTTAGTGGTTAGTAGAAAAGGGCGAAAAGCGTAAAAAGCGTCGGTTTTCGTAAAACACTTTGCTTTTAGTGACTTTTTATTTCGAAGTATTTCTTCAAACAAGCTTTTGTTTTAAGAGCTTTGTTTGTTTATTTCTAACTTCGTCATTATTATTATTATTATTATTATTTTTTTTTAGTCACACGAAAACCGAGCTTGTTACTAAAATAAAGGGTAAAAATAAAAAGGGTTTTTGGTGGGTAAAAAGGGTTTTAAGGTAAAGAAATGAAAGGTTTAGGCTCAAAGGGGTTAACTAGGGGGATTTTAGGTAGGTGGTAAAAAAAATGAAAAATAATGGTGTAGAAAGAAAAAGGGTTAGTCCTAATGCCTCCATCATTTACTTACTTGAGTTTAAGTTGGTAAGGACCGGGAATGAATTGTCGTGGCAAGTTCTAGAGTCGTAAGAACCAAGCGGCTATTCACACAAGAAACGAAAAATGAGCATTTAGTCTAAAGATGTATATTTGTATGCTCAATAAATGCTCAAAACTCACTTTTTGTGGGAATGGGTTTTTCTATGTGATCAAGTATATATAATCAAATTTTAACTAAGCTTGTTATGCCCGTTTCATAATTTTCTTATGTTGGTTCTTTTTATCATGACGCTATTGGTTGTAAATTTGTAAAAATATAACCTTATTAATCTTAGACTTCCCAACTTAAACTTTAGACAAGTAAAAAAATGGAAATTTAAAAAAAAAAATTTGGGGTGATTAGCGGTTCCAATAGAGTTTTGTGTAAGGCTTGTTTTTAGGACTTGCAAAATTTCAAGGTTTTAGCATCCCCCCCACACTTAAATTACACATTGTCCTCAATGTGTCCCAAAAATAAATTTTTAGGTTGATTAGATGTATAATATAGTGTTTAAAAGCAAAGATTTATGTTACTGGCAGTCTGGACACGGCCCCGTGGGGACCGGACACGGCCCCGTGTTCAGGTGCCAGTAACGAAAATTAAAGAAAAGAAACAGAAGCCTGGACACGGGGGCGTGTCTGGTGAACACGGCCCGTGTCCAGTTACCTGAACTGGGCATTTTTCTGCAGGGGGTGCAGCACGGGGCCGTGTTGGTTGGACACGGCCCGTGTTGAACCTTCTGTGTTGGAGAAATTGACGCCGGGTTGCCTTGTTCTTGTGCATGGGGTCATGTTTCTCGTTTCCCTTTTCATCCTTTACCACCATGAGTGTGTTTTATTTATTATGGATCATCCAAACCTTAAAACCATCGTTCCATTTAACCATAGAGAAATACATAAGATTCCTAAAATAAAATTAAAAACTTAACTAACTAGGTCAGGAGGTACACGAGGTTATCATAAAGAGTTCTACTTTTTAAGAAAATTTTCGAGAATAGTTTCCCGATATAGTAGGACTTTCGGCCGATGGTTTTCTCCCTAGATGTCGTTTAAAGCCATTCTTCTATCTCCCTTGGAAGGAAGAAGGCAGCTTCATTTTCCTCAGCAACTTGTGGCTGAGGGGGAACATTCACCGGGACTCCTTGCACCACCCTTTGCGGAGGCTCAGGGTACATGGCGTACCATTCGGCCGGAATGATGACTTCGGGCACCACGTTCCACGCCCTTTGGGTTATTATAGGCACCAAGGGCGGGGAGGCGAGGAGGTTTAACCTCTGGTGCACGAGGTTCACATCTCGGAGACAGCCCTCCAGTCCCACCGTTAGATGGTTGATACGGTCGACCAATGCTTCCTCCACTCCCGTCATTTCGTCAATAGCCTCTCTTAGGGCGTAAACATAGTTTACAAGAGAGTCTTCTGCCGTTGATGATCTTCTCCCTTGTCGGTTACTTCTTGAAGATGTTCCGCTTGTTCTGCTTGCCATTTTCTGAGAAAGAAACCGAAGAAAACTAAATTTTTACGAAACAGTGCCTCGGACACGGCCCCGTGCTTGATGAGCACGGCCCCATGTCCACTTGTCTGCAGGATTTTAGGCTAAGGAGTCTTGGAGTTTTAAATTATTTTCATGATTTTCAACTGGGTTTTAAGCACAGATAATTTAAAACAAAGTTATACAACTAACTTTAAACAAGAATCCTTAGCAAATAATCTTACAAACTTCTCATGAAAGGTTGGAATCATGGAGCTTCCAAGCTTTCATGGAGGAAATGTTTGAAAAAATTGAAAGAAGAGGTAACGAATAAAAGTGGAATGGACAAGATGGTCCTTGGGAACCTTCTTTTAGCACTTACCTAGGATGGTATGAGTGAAGATCCCAGGAATCTCTGTCTTTTGAAGTGGTAAAAAATGAGCAGGGATCAAGCTGCATTTAAAGAAAATGACAGCGCACTGGACACGGCCCCGTGTTGGCTGGACACGGCCCCGTGTGCAGAGGAAATCCTGACACATTTTGTCCGTATTCTGACAAAATCAGCAGAGAATCTTTTAGGTGAGCATGGGGGCGTGTTGACCTGGACACGGCCCCGTGTCTGGAGTCTGTCTTATGGAGTTTTGTTACTTCTAAGGATCTCATTGCTATCGGGTGGTTCCTTACTGGTTGGAACAATCCCAAAGTGCCTAAGATACCTTAATTGTCCTAGACTAAAGTGAGAACGCAAGAAGTTGTCGGTGAGGGTAATTCCTATTTTCATTCTAGGTAGACAAGTCCAACCCTTTCCCGGGCTCTCGTTAAAGAAGGTGTATGCCGAATCGCTCAGGTCTATGTATGCACCGAACGAAGTCGATGGAGAGTCCTTCACGGCACAATCGGCACAGGGACGACTATCGTCCAAGTCTTTGCTAGGTATGAAGGTATTTTTGGGAGCAACGAGGTTGTCGGAATGCGATCCCAATATTTCTTCATGGTCAGTGTCTTGGGGTGGATCAATAAAATCCTTCCTAAGCTCTTTTGACCAATTTAAGATTAGCTCTTCTAGTTGAAATAACTCGTCAAGGAGCATTTCTCCTAGAATATCTGGCTGGGCGCATTCGAGGGAGAGATAGTGATTATTTTTACTTTCGGCGCTTTGATGGCGCACTTTGCACTTCACATCGCCGCTTGAGAGCCGCCTTTGTATTTTTGACCGCGTGCGCGTGGTGGAGCAAGGGCTGCAAGGACCAGTGGTTGGTAACGTGGGATGCATGGTGCATGTGCACTGAGGTGACGTGGCGCACGCGCGCATGGCAGTGAGCCAAATGGACGCACCGCGCATGAGGGTGCAGACCTGCGCGCGCGCGCGCAGAAGCTTCCAGCGGCAGTTAATGCCAGTGCAGTTACGTTTCAGTATTCGAAACTGACGAAGTTAATGCGTTTGACTAAGAATTAAGTGACGATTAAAGTGCATTAAAGACGTCTAATGCAGTTTAATTCTCGCATTTAATTTATTTTCAATTTCGAGTTCAGACATGGTGTATAAATAGGAGGCTCCTATCACCAGATTCTATACACCGAAAAACACAGGCTCTATACAATCTTTTCATTACAGAATTCTTCATCTTCTCTCAAGAAGCAAGGTACACCTTCGGCTTGTAGTCAATACCGACAGTGCAACTGCTTGCGGCTGTTGTATCCTGGAAACAAACGTGTTCTCCTGGGAGACACGAAATTTGTTTTAAGGGACCCGTGTCTAACACGATCCTCAGCCAAGAACAATTTTTTTGTTCGAGTTTTTATGTTCTAGTATTTTTCTTTTCAGTTGTAATTTGTACTGTAATTTATTTCAGTCTGATTTGTTTCTGTAATTCAAGTTAATAAAATAATTTTATTTATTTTGCATGAATGGATTCCTACAATCTTAAAACAAATTTTTTAAAACACCGTTCGTGTAGAATCACAAACATTTTCTGTTGTGAATTCGAACCAGTTTTGAATTCATACAGTTGTGTTTTAAAAAACAGATTTTCTTCCTGTTTTGATTCAAAGTAGCGACTTTGTCAAAACAGAAACTGCTTCTACTCCTTTCTGTCGCTGAAGTTCTAAAAATCCTACTGTTGTAGTCTTCAAAGTTGGACTTAGAGGTTGAATTTTTTGAACTCCTAATAATAATAAAGTAGCGTCTTTATTATTTTGAAAACATAATTAAACTTGTTTTCTTGAAAATTTTCAGAATGTCGACTGAAAATGTGAACACGAGCAACACTAATGTTGTCGTTGGAACCCCTGCCAACACTGTGGGAGCGTCTACAGTGGCAAATCATGCTGAACGACCTGAGAAGTTCTCGGGTCTCCACTTCAAGAGGTGGCAACAGAAGATGTTCTTCTACTTGACCACCATGAACCTTGCGAGGTTCTTGACGGAGACCGTTCCCCAACCTGCGGAAGGGGAGACCGATGCTCAGGCTCTGAGCGCGGCAGAGGCGTGGAAGCACTCGGACTTTATATGCCGAGGCTATGTTCTCAACGGTCTCTCAGATGCATTGTATAATGTGTACTATAATATCAAGACTTCCAAAGAATTATGGGAGTCCTTGGATAAAAAGTACAAAACGGAGGATGCTGGAACAAAGAAATTTGTTGTCGCCCGTTTCTTGGACTTCAAAATGGTTAATAACAAGACTGTTATGAACCAAGTCCAAGAGTTACAGATTATACTTCATGACATCCACGCTGAGGGTATGGTACTCAGCGAGACGTTTTAAGTGGCAGCCATGATTGAGAAACTACCTCCTGCTTGGTTGGATTTTAAGAATTATCTTAAACAGAAGCGAAAGGAAATGACGATTGAGGAACTTGTCGTCCGTCTTCGTATAGAAGAGGACAACAGGGTGGCCCAAAAAGGCACCATTTTGCAAGCTTCGGCTAAGGCAAACATGGTGGAAGTTGGGGAGTCCTCAAAGGGCAAGAAAGGCAAGGGTAAAAACAACAATAAAGGGAAAGCAAAGGTTAACAACCTTGGACCGAAAAAAGGGGCTGTGAAAAAGAAGCCTGCGCCTTTCCAAGGTACTTGTTACAATTGTAATGAGACGGGGCACCGTGCTAACCAATGCAAGAAACCTAAGCGTGAGCGTGCGCATATGGTTGATGAGGATGGTATGCCTTTGATTGCAATGATAACCGAGGAAGCGGCTATGATTGAAGAAGTCAACGCAATGGGTGAAAACCCAAAAGGATGGTTCGTTGACACGGGTGCAACCTGCCATGTTTGTGGAGACAAGGCTCTTTTCTCTACATTCAAGGAAGCTTCAGGTGAAGAAAAGCTTTATATGGGAAATAAAGCTACCGCAAGCATCAAGGGGGAAGACACGGTCGTCTTGAAGATGACTTTGGGCAAGGAGCTTACCTTGACAAATGTGCTTTATGTCCCAGAGATACGGAAGAATCTCGTGTCGGGATGGATGCTCAACAAGTTTGGATTTCGTCTAGTGTTTGAATCGGACAATTTTGTCTTGTCTAGACGTGGAATGTTTGTTGGAAAGGGCTATGCCCTTAATGGTATGTTTAAAATGAATGTAATGGTTGTAAACCAAAACAAAAGTTTGAATGAAATTTCTACTTCTACTTATATGCTTGAGTCTTCTAATGTTTGGCATGGTAGACTAGGACATGTAAATTTTAATTCATTACGACGTTTAATTAAATTAAACTTGATACCAACATTCCATATCGAGTCCAATCACAAATGCAAGACATGTGTTGAATCCAAACTTACGAGATCATCGTTTAAATCGGTTGAACGAAGAACCGAACCCCTTGATTTAATTCATACCGATGTGTGTGGTTTTAAAGCGGTTCCCACGCATGGAGGAAATAAGTACTTCATCACGTTTATTGGTGATTGTACTAAATATTGCTACGTGTATTTACTTAAGAGTAAAGACGAAGCAATAGAAAAGTTTATCTTGTACAAAAATGAAGTTGAGAATCAACTTAAAAAGAAGATAAAAGCTTTGAGAAGCGATCGAGGAGGTGAATATGTTGCACCTTTTGCGGATTTATGCGCAAAAAGTGGCATTGTACATGAGTGTACACCTCCTTATTCTCCACAATCAAATGGCATTGCGGAACGAAAGAACCGCACATTGAAAGAAATGATGAACGCCATGTTGATAAGCTCGGGAGTGAACCGAGAAATGTGGGGGGACGCCATTCTCTCAGCAAACTATCTTTTGAACAAGATACCTTTGAAAAATAGGGACGAAACTCCATATGAGTTATGGAGAAAAAGGAAGCCATCGTACAAATACTTGAAAGTGTGGGGGTGCCTAGCTAAGGTGATTGTACCACCTCATAAGGCTCTTAGGATAGGACCCAAAACTGTTGATTGCATTTTCATTGGATATGCACATCAAAGTAGTGCGCATCATTTTCTTGTACATAAGTCCAAGAATCCCGATGTACACAAACACACTATCATGGAGGCAAATCCTAACATCGTCTCGTATTTTGAAAATGTGTTTCCTATGTTAGGACACACACATGTGACTTCATCAACATCGGCTGATGAAGCGGGTCCAAGTTCATCTACATGGGTAGATGAAGCAGGTCCAAGTTCGTCTATGAGGTTAGATGAAACACATGAACGACCTGAGGTCGAGGAGGGTGAGCTTAGACGAAGTAAACGACAAAGGGTTGAAAAATCTTTTGGTCCAGACTTCAGGAGCTATATGGTTGAGGGTGAGCACAATACCTACCGCGAGGCGGTTACCTCCGCGGAAGGACCTCAATGGCAAGAAGCAATTAAGAATGAAATTGATTCTATATTGCAAAATCATACTTGGGAGTTAGTAGATCTTCCACCTGGTTGCAAACCACTTGGATACCGTTGGATATTCAAAAGGAAGATGAAAGCTGATGGAAGTATTGATAAATACAAGGCAAGGTTAGTGATCAAAGGATTTAGACAAAAGGAGGGTCTAGACTACTTTGATACTTACTCGCCTGTAACGCGAATAACCTCTATTCGATTGGTTCTTGCAATTGCGGCTCTAAGAAATTGGAAGTTCACCAAATGGATGTAAAGACCGCATTTCTAAATGGAGATTTAGAAGAAGAAATTTACATGGAACAACCTGAGGGTTTTTCCGCCCTTGGAAACAAGGGTAAAGTATGTAAATTGGTCAAGTCTTTGTATGGCTTGAAGCAAGCTCCAAAACAATGGCACCAAAAGTTTGATCATGTCATGACTGACAATGGTTTCAAAATAAATGAGTGCGACAAGTGTGTTTATTTTAAAGACACACCAAGAGGTTATGTGATTTTATGTCTTTATGTAGATGATACGCTTATCATTGGGAGTAATGATAACATGGCCAACTCAACGAAAGACATGTTGAAAGCGAGGTTTGACATGAAAGACATGGGTCTCGCGGATGTGATTCTTGGAGTTAAAATCACTAGAACCCAAAATGGTCTTGTGTTGAGTCAATCTCACTACGTGGACAAGATCCTTGGGAAATTCAATTCGGATGATATGAGTGTAGCTCGAACTCCAATTGATAATACCCAACGCCTAAGGAAGAATAGAGGCGAGAGTGTTTCTAAGTTAGAGTTCTCAAGGATCATTGGTAGTCTCATGTATCTAATGACATGTACTAGACCCGACTTAGCATATGCTGTAAGCAGGCTAAGTGGATACGCCAGTAATCCGAGCGAGGATCATTGGAAAGCTATCACGAGGGTGCTCAGATACATAAGATACATGAGAGACTATGGATTGCATTATACCCGTGATCCAGCAGTGATCGAAGGATACACTGACGCGAACTGGATATCGGATATAAAGGATCACAGATCAACAAGTGGTTACGTGTTTACACTTGCTGGCGCAGCTATAGCTTGGAAGTCTTCCAAGAAAACGGTTATAGCGAGATCCACGATGGAATCTGAATTCGTCGCTTTAGATAAAAGCGGGGAAGAGGCGGAGTGGCTACGTCAATTTGTGGAAGATATTCCAAGATGGCCAAAGCCGTTGACGGCGATCTGCATACATTGTGACAATCAGTCTGCTCTAGCTAGAGCACAAAGCATGATGTACAATGGCAGATCAAGGCATATTCGACGTAGACACAACACGGTACGACAACTTATCTCAACGGGTGTTATCTCAGTTGACTATGTGAGGTCAAATGAGAACATTGTGGACCCGTTAACAAAAGGCTTAAGCACATATAAGGTGTATAGGTTGTCAAGAGGAATGGGACTAAAGCCCATAGATGAAGGGAATATGAGGGAAACCTAACCTAGTTGACTGGAGATCCCAAGATCTAGGTTCAATAGGCAAACTTAATCATAAACCCAAAGGGAGTCACTGTGGGGGGTGCCCCAAAAAAAATCAATAAAGGGAGTTGTATACTTCCTAGTCCATTCCAATTAGTGACACGAAGGAAAGGTTAAGCATGTTGAGGTTAAGGATTTTGAGGAAATCCAAATTAAACATGATGCCTTTAATGATTCAGAGGAATCACCTATGTTAGAGAGACGTGGGGTCGCTTCGAATGGATTTATGGGGAGGCACAAATCCTAGAGCTCTCGCAGAACCAGGAACGTGTTCCATGACCATAAACGGACACAACCATGAGGTCTTGACTCGACTAGGGAGAGTATTGTGTGAATGTATATTGTCGCCTACATAAATGGGGGATTGTTCAAGGACACCGCGTCTACAAGACCCTAGGAGGCTAAGTATGCTTCACAAAAGAAGGTTCAAAGGTTACACCTACCTATCTTGCAATGTTCAACTGTTGAACGTGTATCGTTGAAACTTGATAGATCGATTTCTATTCATGTGGGGGATTGTTGGAAATTTTGTGAAAATATCATTTTTCACAAATATAGGAAAATGATTTTTTTCCTATTTTGGACTAGAAATAAATATAATAAAATGAGCGGGTTTTATATATTTATTTGTGGGTTTGTGTTCTACGTTGGAAGGGCTTCGCAACGAACTAAATCACGTCCAAAACGGAGCTAAGATGAATGAGATATCGATGCTCAAAGTTTGGTGTTTGAAACTTGAATGCTGAAATAAGTGGGAAAGTGGCACCTTGTCCCACATCGGATGAGAGATGGAACTTAAAGGGGTATTTAAGTAGGATCTCTCCATCCTTATTGTTTCATGGAAGCACTCACTAGTGTGCTCGCGAAGGGTGCGGAGCACCCTAACTCGCACACGCACACGCGCGCGCGCGCGGCGTGGGCGATGAGGCGTAATGTGGCGGTTTGATGGCGCACTTTGCACTTCGCATCGCCGCGAGCCGCCTTTGTATTTTTGACCGCGTGCGCGTGGTGGAGCAAGGGCTGCAAGGACCAGTGGTTGGTAACGTGGGATACATGCGCATGACCCTGCGCGCGCGCGCAGAAGCTTCCAGCGGCAGTTAATGCCAGTGCAGTTACGTTTCAGTATTCGAAACTGACGAAGTTAATGCGTTTGACTAAGAATTAAGTGACGAATTAAAGTGCATTAAAGACGTCTAATGCAGTTTAATTCTCGCATTTAATTTATTTTCAGTTTTGAGTTCAGACATGGTGTATAAATAGAAGGCTCCTATCACCAGATTCTATACACCGAAAAACACAAGCTCTATACAATCTTTTCATTACAGAATTCTTCATCTTCTCTCAAGA
The DNA here is from genome assembly GCF_002127325.2 of Helianthus annuus. Lineage (NCBI taxonomy): Eukaryota > Viridiplantae > Streptophyta > Magnoliopsida > Asterales > Asteraceae > Helianthus > Helianthus annuus. The sequence continues at coordinate 128,144,493 of NC_035439.2, forward strand.
AGCAAGGTACACCTTCGGGTTGTAGTCAAGACCGGCAGTGCAACTGCTTGCGGCTGTTGTATCCTGGAAACAAACGTGTTCTTCTGGGAGACATGAAATTTGTTTTAAGGGACCCGTGTTTAACATGATCCTCAGCCAAGAACAGTTTTTCTGTAACACCTCGAAAATTTACGTCATATAATGTATTGACACGTGTCATAAGCCAGAACGTGAGAAAGAATACTCTAGAGGGACTAAAGTTGACAAACATAGAAAGTATGTGAATTCAAGGGTTCAAATGTCAACAAGGGATAAGTATACTTTACAGTAACCCTACATGATGCTCGTACCTTCAAACGAATGAATCATGGATCATACGGAACTAAAATTGGAAGAAAGTGAGAGATTACAAACTACAGGGGTTAAATGTGTCAACATGTTTAAGTTATACCTCTGAGTGACCTTTTAGCAAACCCGAAGCTTTGTAACGATTAATTATGCTCACTAGAATGCACAGTAAAGATTTCATAAAAGTTTTGTTGTAATATGAGAAAGTTATGAACAAATTCGTATACGAGGGGTTAAAAGCGTAAACGTTGAGAATTACGACTTTTCGGGTAAACTTAAGGTAACCAGTGACTTAACGTGGTGGGTAAAAGTCTTGGGGCCCTTGTAAGTAATTTGGAAGGAATTACACCACCCATGACTTGGAGTTGGGTGCCGTTGTATTCGCACTGAAGCTATGGAGACACTATTTATATGGCATCAAGTGTGTGATCTATTCCGATCACAAGAGCCTCCAGCATCTGTTCAACCAAAAGGATTTGAACATGAGGCAACGACGATGGATGGAAACTTTAAATGATTATGATTGTGAGATAAGATACCATCCTGGCAAGGCGAATGTAGTTGCTGATGCCTTGAGTCGAAAGGAAAGGGTGAAGCCTATAAGAATCAATGCCAAGAGCATTGAGATAAAGAATAGTTTGAATGAAAGGTTGTTAGCTGCACAGAAGGAAGCTGTACTAGAAGCTAACTATCCTAATGAAAAGCTAGGAGTAACTGAAGAACAGTTATCCTATGGCAAGGACGGAATTTTAAGGTTAAATGGACGAAGATGGGTTCCAGCTTATGGAGGACTTCGAGATGTTATCCTCCAGGAAGCCCACAGTTCCAAATACTCCGTTCATCCTGGAGCTGACAAGATGTACCAGGATTTGAAGGCAAACTTTTGGTGGATAGGCTTGAAGAAGTCTATAGCTACCTATGTAGCTAAATGTTTGACTTGTGCGCAAGTCAAAGCTGAACATCAGAAGCCGTCAGGTTTGCTGCAACAGCCTGAACTTCCCAAGTGGAAGTGGGAAATGGTGACGATGGATTTCATCACCAAATTGCCAAAGACAAGGAAACAAAATGACACTATATGGGTGATCGTAGACAGACTGACTAAGTCAGCACATTTCCTACCCATTAAGGAGACCTACAGCTCCGACATGTTAGCCCAATTGTACGTATATAAGATTGTATCTCTACATGGCGTGCCAATGTCTATTATCTCCGACAGAGATACTAGATACACGTCACATTTTTGGAAAAGTTTCCAACAATCTTTGGGCATGCACTTAAATTTCAGTACAGCTTACCATCCTCAGACGGACGGACAGAGTGAGCGTACTATCCAAACTTTGGAGGACATGCTTCGAGCATGTGTGATTGACTTAGGTGGTAGTTGGGATAACCACCTGCCATTAATCGAGTTCTCGTATAACAATAGCTACCATACCAGCATTAAGGCTGTGCCTTTTGAGGCCTTGTATGGTAGGAAGTGCAGAACGCCCGTTTGTTGGGCGGAAGTTGGAGATGTCCAACTGTCAGGACCGGAAATAGTCTTTGAAATAACGGACAAGATTGTCTAGATTCGTGACCGTCTGAAAGCTGCCCGAGATCGGCATAAAAGCTACGCAGATTTGAAGCGTAAACCTTTTAACTTCGAGGTAGGTGACAAGGTATTGCTTAAAGTATCACCCTGGAAGGGAGTGATGCGATTTGGTAAGAAAGGCAAGTTAAGCCCGAGATACATAGGACCCTTCGAGATCATCGAACGTGTCGGATCAGTTGCCTATAAGTTAAACTTACCTGAAGAGCTCAGTGGTATTCACAATGTATTACACATCTGTAATCTGAATAAGTGTTTCGCTGACGAATCACTAGTCATACCACACACAAATGTACACATAGATGAGAGCTTAAAGTTTGTTGAAAAACCTGTGTCGATCGAGGATCGACAGGTTAAGAAGCTTCGAAGGAAGCATGTACCTATTGTAAAGGTAAAATGGGATGCCCGTAGAGGTCCCAAGTACACGTGGGAAGTAGAGTCCACGATGAAAGAAAAGTACCCTCATTTGTTCCGGTAAATCTTGAGGTCGAGATTTCTTTTAAGGGGGTGAGGATGTAACACCTCGAAAATTTACGTCCTATAATGTATTGACACGTGTCATAAGCCAGAACGTGAGAAAGAATACTCTAGAGGGACTAAAGTTGACAAACATAGAAAGTATGTGAATTCAAGGGTTCAAAATGTCAACAAGGGATAAGTATACTTTACAGTAACCCTACATGATGCTCGTACCTTCAAACGAATGAATCATGGATCATACGGAACTAAAATTGGAAGAAAGTGAGTGATTACAAACTACAGGGGTTAAATGTGTCAACATGTTTAAGTTATACCTCTGAGTGACCTTTTAGCAAACCCGAAGCTTTGTAACGATTAATTATGCTCACTTGAATGCACAGTAAAGATTTCAAAAAAGTTTCGTTGTAATATGAGAAAGTTATGGTCAATTTCGTATACGAGGGGTTAAAAGCATAAACGTTGAGAATTACGACTTTTCGGGTAAACTTAAGGTAACCAAGGACTTAACGTGGTGGGTAAAAGTCTTGGGGCCCTTGTAAGTAATTTGGAAGGGGTTAAAATGCAAGAAATAAGCTTGGGTGATGTCACACCCCAACCGATGGCGGAATCATTGGGGCGCGGCACTGAGCGAAACAGATTGTTCAAAGAAATTCCATAACAACTATTATTACCGAATAGTTTAAATATCACGTCCCATACCGTGACCCATAAGATAAATCTAGTTATTACAGACATAGATATCCTTAAACAAAACATGTTCCGACAACTCAGATTTAAACACATAAATATAAATTGTCTTGGTTTCTAGACTCTTTCCTAGCCTCGATTTCACGGCAGATAAAGCAAGTAAGCATCTTAAACACCTGTCACATACGTTAAAATAAAGTCAATACATATAATGTAAAGGTGAGCATACAAGTTTGATAATAGCATATAAAGTTCGAATAGTTTACGCATAGGGCTGTAAACGAACCGAACGTTCAGCGAACAATTCGTGAACCGTTCGGCGGGAATTTCGTTTGTGTTCGTTCAATTAGCTTAACGAACGAACACGAACAAAAAATTTCGTTCGGTTAGCTTAGCGAACGAACACGAACACAGGTCTCGTTCGTTCAACTGCGTTCGTGAACGTTCGGTAATATGTTCGGTTTACGTTCTTTCATGTTCGTTTGTTTCTATTAAAAAAATAATAAATAATAAACCTTTTATCTAAACATATTGAAAACTTGAAACCATATTTTTTTCTAAGTTAGCTAAAATTTGGACATTCTAAGACATTTTTGGGGATAATTATGTTTAAGTTAATTAAACTTGATTCATCATTTGGTAGTGTATTAGACTTCTTGTGTTTTGATTTATCATTTGATGGTTGTATTTAACTACTTATATCAAATGTTTAAGGATAACAATGTTTTTATGTTTTATTTTCAGGTTAAATATTTGTTTGCGTTCATTTTTATTGCTTTCATTCTTTGTGTTCGAGACCATTGTTCACGAACTGTTCGTGAACAACTGAATTTGCTTAACGAACGAACACGAACACAAACTTATGTTCGGTATGCGTTCGTGAACATGTTAATTTCCTTAACGAACGAACACGAACATGGCCTTGTTCGTGTTCGTTCGGTTCGTTTACAACCCTATTTACGCATAACCAGCACGTACACAGAGGGAAATGATGCACGTTAATTTCCACGTGTAAACATAACAACAAGCATACATTTAATCACGTAATACATGCAATCGGTTAGCGTTCAAATAGTTTGAATAGTGTGTTCGATTGTGATTTTGATAAGTAACGTATGTAACGCCCAAAAGTGCTAAAGCAAAAAGGGTTCGAGTATACTCACAGTGATTGATTATGGATTGAAGGGAGCGCTGAGAGTAGGGTTAGCCTGAATAGTTCGATAGCACAACAATGAGTAACGTGGAAATGCAAACAAATGTGGATGAATCGAATAGGCTGGTCGATCGAACGGCAGGTTCGATCGAACGGGCTGTTCGGTCGGCTAGTATATCCGATTGGACAGTCCTGTTCGATCGGCCGGTAGGCTCGATCGGCTAGGCCATTCGAGTGGATTGTTTCTTCCTCTGGTGTGTTTGTGTTTGAGGATTTGAACTTTTGAAGTTTTCGTTGTAGTATATGAGAACACTAAAATGTCCTTACCTTTCAGGTCGATCGATCGAACGGTCCGTTCGATCGGCCGGCTTAACTGATCGGTTGGGAACTTTAGAAGTGGTTCTCAACAGAATGTCACTCGATCGAACAGACTGTTCGATCGGCTGGCATTCCCTACTACAAACGAGTTGTGAAAACGATTAAGTGTTGAAGCATAGTATCTCATGATCCGAAGAGTAATGTTTACCAATCGAGTTGCGTATTCGATCGAACATCACTTCGTCAATAGTATACTTCATAAAAATTGAAAGGTGCGGAACCATGTGCTAGCCGATCGGCTGGCCCGGTCGATCGGCTGGCATGTCCGATCGGCTGGGCTGTTTGAACAGCCTAGCCGTTCGACCAACATTTCTGACCTGGTCGGCCTTTCGTCTAACACTTGGCTCTTTGATCACTTGTTGTCATTTCGAGGTAGTTTAATAACGAGTTGAACTATGATATCCTCCGTTCCTACTCGTTTCTTCGGCTCGGGCAGGAATCACCCAAGTCCGGCCGGTGAACGGTTCGGAGCGTCGGTTTAGAGTTTAACCCATCGTCGGTGAACCTTGTATATCGAATCCGAATCTTGAACCTCTTAACTGTTAGAATGATTAGTTAGCCGGTTCAAGCTCCGTTTCTACCGGTTTTAAGGTTTTGAGTGTAAAAGGTTGAAGAAAGTTGGAAATTATTCATAAAAATGTTTAAGATTCTTACAAATCTTAGTTTGTTTATGTGGAAACCGGTCAGATCTAAACTATTCATGGTTGGATGAGGCCAAAGTTTGGTGTTCTTGAAGAACACTATGATGACATCACCCAAGAACACTTAGATCTTGGTGATTTCACAGTTAGAAATCGAGTTTTGAAAGATAGAAAGGTGTAGAATCATGCAATGATCAAGAACGTACAAGAATCAGAGTGAAAACTTACCGCAGTTGAGAGAAATCTGAGAAAAGGTGAAGAAGGAGGCTGGTTCGGTCAGAGCTTTCCAAAAATGGAAAGTGTGACAATGACAGCCCTATTTATAGGCTCCAAAAGAGGAAAGTGGCAGCCGATCGGCCAGGAGCTCCGATCGAATGGGCCGCTCGATCGGCTAGGAAGATGCTAGCCGATCGGCTGGCCTGTTCGATCAGGATGCCTCCTGTTCGATCCGCGACCCACTTTGAGTATTTCGCAACGATTTTCGACGTTTCGATTTCGATGGACGATGATACGAATACGATAGAGTTCCTAGTCAAATTACTTTCAGTCCCAACTACTATATCTAACATACAATCTTCTATACGTCACATTTCGATGTCGGTTTCGATTGAGTTCGATTGTTTTTCGAGTTTCGATTTGATTTTCGATTGATTCACTTGAATTCCACACCAAACATATAAGTAAACACGCACAGGTAACACATAAGGCCCACACACACGTATAACAATACCAGAGTTCACATAATTCGAGTCTCGAGCTTGATTGATGAATCGATTAACTTGATTATTGATTGATTAACTTTATCGCATTGTTACTTCCTACTATTCACAGTCGTAAATCGGTCGTATTGATTAAACATTCGATCATTTCTTTTATACAACACTTACTCTACATAATACAAAAGTAAAAGAACATTAACAGTCAAAGAAGTCAAAGTTGACTTGGACTTTGACTTTGACTTTGACATTCGAAAACACGGGGTGTTACAGGTGACCTTTCGAAGAGCCAAGAGCCAATCAAGCAATAATTGAAAAGTTTGGAATCAGATCAGAAGGCTCAAGCGGGGCGCGTAAGCCTTATGGATGTCTTACGCGGGCCGCCTGGCTTGCCCAGATACAGAAAACGTTGGCAGCAGCACTGTTTGGTGTTTTAACCGACGTAGAACCATTATTTTTGCAGCATGGGCGTCCCCTACATGCTTTATATCCCCAAGGCACACTTGTGGATGATCCATGGCCGTTGGTAGACTTGTTTGTCAATGATCCATGAGATTTAAGTTACTATATAAAGGCCTTATGTTGCAACACTTTGATCATTCATCACTTCTGCATTTCTGGAGCTTCCTGGAGCTTAAGAGCAGATCCTAAGCCTTCCAAATCGTGCATAGGACTTCAGTAAGTATGCTTAACCTTTCTTAGTTAAGTTTTTGCTTAGTTTAAGCTTAGAAGTCAAACCGTCGTAATTAACGGTTGACTTAGCGATTAATCACAAGTGGTCCAGTGATTAGTCGAATCAAAGGTAGTTATAAGTTGGTAATCATGTGGGCTTTAAACCCTTAAAAGGGCACCCCCTGGTTCCCACTCTATCTAGATCAAATGTCGGGTCAAAGTTGTTTAGAAAAAGTCAACAGAAGCTTAATTTTTGAATTAACATGTAATTAGCAATGTAGAAGGCATGTAACCCATTTTATCACTCATATAACTTGGTAATAAGTATAAGAATTGGTCTAAGCTTGTTTGATCTGACAATTTTCTGTTTAGAGCCGGTTTGGAGCCGAAAGTCGCAAAACTTTGACTTTTGCTTTGACTTCAGTTCTGACCTGTTTTAGCAGAGTTTAGAAATGCCTTAGGACTTCCTTAGGACCAGGTTACATGATAGTATAACCCCCTGTGACTGGTTCGTTGATTGTCCAAGTCATTTGCACATTTCCGTTAAATGCTTAAATGTTGACCATAATGCCCTTTTGATCATAAAATGAGAATTTTGGGAATGTGAGAGAGCAAAAATCTTTGTTACTGATTTATAAACATGTCCCTAAAAGTTTCATAGCAGTTCGAGGTCCAGAATAGGAGTTATGCTAAATAGCGCAATTAAGAAACTTTTGTTAATTAAACGGCGCACTTAGCATAAAGCCTATCTAAAACCCAATTTCAACACCAAACCTTTTACACACTGATGTAATATAATATTTTGAGATTTTTAAAGATTTTTAATTATTTTTAACCTGCTCAAAACCTAAGGTTATGGCATTGATTCGGTAAATACCGATTATACCCTTTTCGGACATAAAATGAGTTCTACATAGTATTTTGACACGAATCCAATTGCTACCGATTTTATATAATAAATAAAGTAATTGAACTATGTAACCTGATCAGAAAACTCAGATTTCCTGTTTAACCCGGAAATCGCTTAAAATGGCTTTTTACGCGTATTAAACGCCTAGTATAGCTTTAAAACCATTTTTGCCAAGTAAGGCTTCTTACCTACCGATGTAACTTGTTAAAGTAAGTTATTTTACTAATTACTTCAGACCCGAACATCAGAATTATAAATAATCTCTTTTATAATCTTTAAAATGACCAAAATACCCCTACGGGGCTTGTATTAAGTTTAAACTCGTTTTGGGCATAATGGAAGGTATCCTACTGATATCACAACCTATTTAGGGCATATTAACTTAGGAAACCTGTAAATGACTCTCATGGTTACCCGTTACGCTTTCTGCGCGTTCGGTTCGGTTTATGTAGCTAGTTTACATAAATTAGCCGAAACGGGTCAAACCTTATCGTTTTTATCTCAAAATCCAGAAGGTGTTTAGTTTACCCATATTATACAAGTCTTTAAACTTGTCGGGACTAAAACACATTCTATTCCGGTCTTCGCTTAATCGTGCGTTCGAACCGTATCCTTCGTTAAAACTAACCGGTCTAAGCTTAGGCTTAATTAAAGACCCGTTAGGATTCTAATAGGTTATTATAAACCTTCGTTCCAGAATAGGAGACCCGGTAAAAGCTACCCGCATTGCTATTTGTAATTGATACTTGCAAAGGCAAATACTTTTAACTTAATTTCCCTCATACGGGCTTGGGGTACGGTATATAGAATACCGCTTGGTCCAGCATTGAATCTTTAATCGAATAGAGATTAAATCATTGATATGCCTTGTTTTAAAATGTTTTGTTTGCTTAAAGCCTTTGGGGGGTGAATGACCATGTCCCGGATATCCTTGGCATCATCTTACGAGATGGCCACGACCTGAGCACGGGGTGTAGGTGTCACCCATCGGTGCACAAATAAATAAATAATGTGGTGTGTCTATTGATCTTTAACCCGGTCTACGGAACGGGCTACTGAACGCATAAGGAACACGTAATTCGTTTACAAGTATTATATTCAAATAATTATCCCAAGTTATAAAAGTTTGTGCCACGTGCATTCAAATCAATTTTATTAAACCTTTCAAATGAGTCGGTTGAATGTATTTACCAGTGTAAACTGACGTATTTTCCCCAAAAGGTTAAGTGCAGGTACTAAGCGAACTAGGCTGGCTTTCTCCTAGCGTCCACAATAAGTCTCGCAAGCTTGGATGTCAAACTGTTGAACAATATTTCCTATCTATTTTTGGATCCCCTGTGGATTAATTTCGACTGTTGTGATACTTGATATTACAATTTATTAAAGTTGAAATATATCTATCTTTTGCTTCCGCTGTGCATTTAAATATTGTGTTGTTTGACTGTAATGTTACCAACCACGTCACGGTAATCCCCCACCGGGCCCACCGGTGAAACGTGTAAATATCGGGGTGTGACATTTTCTGTTCGAGTTTTTATGTTCTTGTATTTTTCTTTTCAGTTGTAATTTGTACTGTAATTTATTTCAGTCTGATTCGTTTCTGTAATTCAAGTTAATAAAATAATTTTATTTATTTTGCACGAACGGATTCCTACACCATATATATATATTTTTACAAAGAACTTACTAGTCTGGGTTAACTGTTAATCCAGACGAACTGACTTAACGGACTATTACATATGTATATTACAGTTTAAAAACAATAAGGTTTTAGATTATAAAATTTTGTCACGCATGATCATGTTTTAACTCTTCGCGTGCTTAAGAGTGTCCGGTTCTTCGCGTGCTTTGTCATCCGTCTGGTGTCCACCTTTGTATAAACTAATCATAGAAAAATAACAAAGAAAAACAATTCCGCTGAAAGAGGGTTCCCTCTGCCTGGAGCGAGGGGACACATTTTGACCACTTCATTAATTGGGCTTCTCCGCGCGTCGCGGAAGAGCAAGGTCTCTCCCCCGCGTGGTGCGATGGAGCCATTTTTCCAAAAATTTTCCTAAGCTGGAAACTTTTTACACTTAACCAATTTTTTTACCATTTTCGCCAAATATGCAACCAAGTTGGTCCAAAACCCAAATTATTTCGCTTGTGACTTTTTCTTATTACCTTTAATCCATAATCCACTACCCGGATCCGGATTTTTAAAGTTTTCAATACTATCATTCAATTTGATGTTTATTACCCAAACCTACCCGTTAAGAAGGCATTGAGCATTTAAGCTCAATGCGTCCATTTCTTTTTCTTTATTATCGTTCTTATTTTATTTTCCCCGACTACAGTCATACGTAAATATCACAAATTCTTTGGTTTGAAGTTTTACCCAACCGACCTGTTAAGAAGGCATTGAGCATTTTAGCTCTATGCTTCCATTTATTTTTTATCATTGTTTACCCCATTAACTCCCAACCATAACCAAAATTATGGTTGGTTTCACTGGACAATGCCTTAGTATTACAAAGCTTTCTTTCGGTTAGGCATTTTACCCAAATCCATTATCCGATATCATTTTAGTCAAATTTAAGCCCTTTTTCGAAACCGATGGACTTTTATAATTTTAAATGAAAGCTAATGGACACGATTAGCTCGTTATCCCATTAAGATTAATCTTGTCCCTAAGAACATAAGGATTTCTAATGTTCTCTTATTTCAAAACTCATTTTAGCCATGTTTCATATCATAGACGTATTTTTGGCTTTAAGGACCATTTCACTAAATTACTAATAATACCACCCCATGAGGTGGTTTGTTACCCCAAGGTTAGCTCAACCACCTGTCGTTGTGTCCTAAGTCCTTACCCAGAGGTATGATCCGTTACCGTTACCAATACTTTGCAAATCCCTTTTTTTAATTTTTGGCAATGCATGCCCTTACCATTAAGCTTATCTGTAGGTACAAAACTCAACGAGACAAAGCATTAAATATCAAATTCAAATGGTGATAACATCACTATTTGACCCGTATGACTTGGTTGTCCATTTGACCCGTATGACTTGGTTGTCCATTTGACCCATTATTGGTTTATCACCAAAATGTGATCCAACACCATTTTTACCCATTTGACCCGTTATGGTTTGCACCATAGGGTCTCATCTTAACAAGTTATTGTTGTCACCAAAGGTGATTCAATACCATTTATACCCATTTGACCCATTATGGTTTATACCATACAGTCTCATCTTATCGAGTTATTGTTTGTCACTAAAAGGTGATTCAACACCATTTTTACCCATTTGACCCATTATGGTTTATACCATAGAGTCTAACCTTAACAAGTTATCGTTTGTTACCACAAATATAGTTCATCATAATTTTACCCATTTTGACCCGTTTCATGGTTTACACCATGGGGTCATATCTCAACAAATTCTTATTTATCACCACTATTAACTCGTCAAAATTTTATCCATTTTGACATGTTTCATGTTTTACACAACGGGATCTCATCTTAACAAATTCCTGTTTATCACCAATATTAGGTCATCATAATTTTATCCATTTTGACCTGTTTCATGGTTTACACCATGGGGTCTCATCTTAACAAATTTACCCATCTAACCGCATCTGGTTCTTTGTTAACCTTGTTATTAACCAAATACTTCCCATCACATAAGTAGTGGTTATATTATAGGATGTGTAAGCTTTACGTACCTTGCGTCCGTTCGACCTTTCTAGCGCCTTTGACCCGTTTGACCCATTCATTTCCAAGCTCCCACCTAGCTTGTCAAGAGTAAAACTATCACATCATATCCACAAGATGATTAGATTAGTCATTTAATACCATGACCATCACCCTTATGGATATTTATACCTCATTCATCATCCCATTTCATTTTAGGTCAGTTTGACTTACCTATTGTCACACATAGATACACTTACAATGTGATAAAACTCATTTAACATTTTTATCAAACACTTTGTGGGTATCATCACTAAGCCATCATATTAGCTAAATTTTCCAACCAAAACCACCGTGTATTTTTTAACCCAACAAGTTCATACATTCCTTAACATCTAGCTAACTCAAATTCTTCATTTATCAAGGCAATTTATCAATTAAATCAAACGAGATTTTGGGTTTCATACGTAGGTTAAAACCCACTTCATAACATGTACTAACACTTAATCAAATATCTAAATTGTTTAAGTTTTTTACATATATAAATATGATGATCATAAACATCAACACACATCAATTTCATCATACCATGAAAACCCACTTAACATCAAAACTCATCATATACAATTTCACCACATACATTTGGTTTGTAAGGGATAGATGGTTCAAAACCTTTAAGCATGAAAGGATTATATACTTAATTTACTTGTGATTTGGCTGAATTTAAGGATTGGATTTTGCAAAGAAACCCTGTCTTGTTCTCCCTGGTTTTGCCAGTTGCCACCCACCTACACACCCTATGTATGTTTAAATTTTTTTCCATCTTTTATATTTCTCACTTTCCACAATGTGCCATTTCAGTCCTTGTAGTTTTGTTAGTTATTAGGTAGGTTACACCTACTTATTTTAACAAATATTAACTTTTATTAACTAGGTTAAGTATTCCAATTTACTACACTTTATGTTACTCGTCACATTAACATAGTAATCAAAATTTAGAATTTTTGGGGTGTCACATCTATATTATACATGTGTACATTATCAAATATATATATGTACGATACTTATTTTCCATTTAAACACGTATTTACACATATGTAGACAAGAAAAAAACTTGTTCAAAACCATAATCCTCCTATACATACATATATGTACAACCAATTATATACATTTGTACATATATACATTATCAAAAATATAGATGTACAATACTTATTTTCCAATTTTTAAATACGTACATACACATATGTATAATTAAAGATTGACAATATATACATGTGTATGATAAAAAAACTAACAGAAAATTGGGCGATTTAGAAAAAAGAATTGCATTTTTACTTAGGAAAAATGTTTGGTCAAGAATAATTCTCACGTTTCTCAATTATCCTAATGTTTCTAATCTTTGTACTTTTCATTTATTGCTTTCTCTATTTAACTCAATGATTATTCATTTTGATCAATACAAAAGCACACAACATTGATAAACATTAGGTTTTAGACCATGTGAGTGATGGTCTGCTCATCTCCAGCAAAAACTAGTTTAACGCATAGCAAAGAAGAACATGGACAATCGCTAGCGCCTGGTTCTGATTCACTTACTTCTTTTGGTGACGCTCCTAGACCAAGCATCAACGCAACTGAGGTCGGTGACAAGGTAATTCAAATCTCTTTATTTCTTCATTTATGTTTGATGGTGGTGTCTGGTGAGTGGGGTCGTCGAAAAACATGGACGAACCATAGTTGTAGATGTTGTAAACTAAGTTGGAAACAATGATGTTGTGTTTTGAAGCTGGGATTTAGAAGCGGATGATGCCAAATGAGTAAAAAGAATTAAAAAAACAAAGAAATATGTAAAAGATAAAATTGCTCCTTATTTAACGTTAGAAAAATGAATAGGGTTAGTGAACTAGATGAAAGTAACAAGATTTGAAAATCTCTAGGACTAGAAACAATAAGACAAACAATTGAATAAGGCTACTCGGTGTGGGAGGAGTCAAGTCCTTGGAGGATGCCCCTCTACGTCAACGCCACGTCAACATCCAAGGAGGATGCATCTCCAAGGATGAACCACGGAAAATGGAAGATGTGCCTAAACACACACACACACACACATATATGTGTGTGTCAGTGTTGTATGTAAATGTGTGTGTGAGATGGGGAGGTCCGACATAAACGTCCTGGGAAAGCCGTTGGCGACGCCGACGCAGCTGTGAAAATGGTGTACATCAGTGGCGGAACTAGCTCATTAAATCAGGGTTATCCTAATTTTTTTTTACCATGCAATCATACAATATTAAAAAAAAGACAATAAATAAATATAGTAAACAAATAACTAATAGATTTGACATCTTCTTTTTTTCATAGATTGAAATCGTTCCATCACATCGTCGTCTTTTACTTTATAAAAAAAATCTTTTTCGACCGCACAAACATGGCATTGTTCAAAAATTACGGGCCCATTCAATTGCATAAATCCGTCTTGATAATCTTCAATTTTCAAAAAACATCTTTCAATGGTTTCGGTTGCAACCGGTAAAACCAAAGCTAGTTTCACTACCCAGTAAACCAAAAGCCAAAAAATATATGTTCCCATTTCAACCATAAGATGCACAAGATCACTTATTCTATTATATGAGCTTTATTAGTTATTACAATTTGGGCTTAATTATCATAAAAATAATTATTTAGGCTTTGTTACTAAACATATTTTGGGCTTAATGAATAATATCAATTTTCATAATTTTTTCTTAGGGTTATCCTCGTATATGTTTTTGGGTAGGCTATGTATAAAATAAAAAAAAAAAATTACATTACGAATACGAATACGGGGTTAAGCCGTAGCCCGTGCTACGACTCATTCTTAATTAGTTCCGCCCCTGCTGTACATGGACGCCCCACACCAAATAGCATAAAAGTGACAACTTTGACCAATCCACAACGAAATTGACCGAGTTTTAAATTTAAACCATCCATAACAAATAATGTTTCTAATATAAAATTTTATATAAAATATTAAGTAAATAATTTTGAGGCAGATAATATTCCTCCAATAAGAAAAAACACCAAACGCTCGTCAAACTCCTCTTCCAACTCCCATTTATTTCCATAACACACACTAACGCGCCTATACACACGCGTTGGTGCGGCGCGTATGACATTCCCCGTCGTCCAACAACCATGCCAGGCTCCGCTTCCACCACTCACCGCCCTGAGGGTTTAATCCAGCGCCTCCGTTCCGCCGCCGCGGACGGCGGCGAAGCCAAATTAAAGGTCCTCCGAGACCTCAAAAACCAGATAATCGGCAATCGAACGAAAAAACTCTCCTACATCAAGCTTGGAGCCGTTCCGTTCGTAGTTTCGATTCTCTCATCGTCTTCGTTCTCATCCGATTCCATTCTCGTTCAGTGTGCCGCTACAATTGGAAGCTTTGCGTGCGGTGTTGATTCCGGTGTTAAGGCGGTTTTAGATGCCGGAGCTTTTGTTCATCTCGTGAATCTTCTCTCGCATTCGAACGAAAAGGTATACATAATTTGTGTATTTTGAGTTTTTGTTGTTGTGAATTGTGATAGGAATTGACGTATCGAATCGGTTAGGGTTAAAGTTATAACTGACATTACGGACGGTTTAGGTTTGAATCTGTGATGAAATGTATTTGTAGTTTTGTAATTTGATTTGATGTGATTTTTGGATTCTACATGCTATGCTGATTGATGATAAGTTTGAAGATTATTGTGATGTATATTGTATAAGCAGTTAATAGTCTTTGCTTCATATAAGATTGTAATTTTGAATTTTTGTTACTGGCACTCTAGAAATTGATGTACCGAATCGGTTAGGGTTAGGTTAGCATGCACAGGATGCGGTTTTGTAACTGCATTACGGACGGTTTAGTTTTGAATCTATGATGAAATGTATTTGTAGTTTTGTAATTGGATGTGATTTGTGGATCCTACAGGCTATGCTTATTGATAATAAGTTAATAGATTATTGTGATGTTTAACAGTATAAGCAGTTAAGAGTTTTTGCTTCATATTAGATTGTTAATGTTGGTGATGAATAAAAGTTTTATGAGTATGTCATTGTCGATTCCAGAGCCAACTGGAATGTGTATACCTTTGGTGCCTAATGACAAAATGCTAGAAATTGACGTACCGAATCAGTTAGGGTTAGGTTAGTCTGCACAGGATGCAGTTCTGTAACTGACATGGCAATGCTAATTTCAGATTTTCAGTTTGTTAATTCTGTACAACTGTGGATGTGTAATCTTGTTTCATCTTTCTTGTGTTGATTGTGGCATGTGGAACGTGTTTAAACCTATGTTGCCTAATGACTAAATGCTAGAAAATGACGAACATCAGTTAGGGTTAGGTTAGCCTGCATAGGATGCGGTTTTGTAACTGACATTACAGACGGTTTACCTTTGATTTTATGATGAAGCCTATATGTGGTTTTGTAATTTGATGAGTTTAACTGGCTATGATTTGTGGATCCTACATGCTATGCTGATAATTAAGCAGTTAGAGCCTTTGCTGGATATTAGATTGTTAAGTTTGGTGATGAATAGAAGTTTTATGAGTATGTCATTGCTGATTCTAGAGCTAGATTACACGGCAATGCTAATTTCAGATTTGCAGTTTGTTAATTATGTACTACTGGACTGCAATCATGTAGTATCTTTCTTGTGTTGATTGTGGCATGTGGAATGCGTACACCTTCGGTGCGTAATGATTTATATTCAATACTACCCCAACATAAGCTGCTTCTGTTGGTACTTAAATCATTATTACACCACAATTAGCGCTCGTTGATCTATAACAGTTAAGATTCTATTTCCCAACCTTTGACAATATGATTTTGTATCTAACTATTATCATGCAGGTTGTAGATGCAGGTGCTCGTGCTCTAAAAATGATATATCAATCAAAAGTGGCACCCAAGTACGACTTTTTCCAAGAGAAAAACATGGAATTTCTTACATCTTTATTAGATAAAAACAACGAAAATTTAACCGCACTTGGTGCCAGTATCATAACACATTCTTGCGAAACAAACGACGAGCAGAAGATACTGGGCGATGCCGGAACACTAAAACG
This sequence comes from Helianthus annuus, assembly GCF_002127325.2. NCBI lineage: Eukaryota > Viridiplantae > Streptophyta > Magnoliopsida > Asterales > Asteraceae > Helianthus > Helianthus annuus. The sequence continues at coordinate 128,160,811 of NC_035439.2, forward strand.
CCTTATCAACCTTCTCGAAGGCACCACAAGCCAACGAGATGCAAGCTTAGAAGCATTCGCTACAATCATCAAACAAAACCCACAAGTTATTTCAGAGTTCGTGGGACCCGAAAACGGTAGAACGTGGGGTACGTTAATAGAGTTGACGAAAGACAAGTATCCAAGAACAAGATTGCTTGCATGTACGTGCTTAATTTTGATTAAAAACGCTGCTCCGTCATATCTTCAATCGGTGGGGATCAGAACCAAATTGATATTAATATTACTTGAACTTATCGATGATTCTGGTCAAGTGGGAGATGAAGCGTTGTTTACTTTATCGAGTTTTATAGCGGATGAAGAGAGTTTGCAAAAATCGGCTTTTGAGGCAAATACAATTGACCGACTTTGTGACCACATGCAAAAGGAATCGTTACAACCCAAACGACTCGAGGGAATGTTAATGATACTCGCTAATCTATGTTCAAATTTGGAATGTAGTAGATCGGTTCTTTTGGAATCACCCAAGGTTCTTTTTCTAATGTTTGAAATTTATTTTATGTTAAATATCTTATATTGTTTATGTATTTAAACGTTTTAACTTTGGCTTCATAGCTACAGACCATAAGCATCATAACTGACGCTCTGAGTCATGCTACGGTGGATGTACGCGTTGCTGCATGCATGTGTTTGAAAAATATCTCCCGCTCGGTTAAGGTTTGTAGTTTTGAGCAGAGTAAAATGCCATTTTTGTCCTGAGGTTTGGCCACATTTGCGACTTTCGTCCAAAGGTTTGTTTTTTCGCATCTAGATCCAAAAGGTTTGAAATCTTGCCATTTATCCAACTCGTTAACTCCATTTCTCTTCGTTAAACGAGGGGCATTTTCGTCTTTTAGACATTTTTTTTATTAAAATAAAAACACTATAAGAAATAAAGATCCATCTCTATTGACTTTCTCCCCACCCAAACCCTTTAAGCATCACAAAAAGTCTAAAAAGACGAAAATACCCCTGACTTAAAGTTAAAAATGGATGGAGTTAACGATTTGGATGAAAACGGCAAGATTTTAAACTTTTTGGACCCATATTTGGAAAAACGAACCTTTGGATGAAAGTTGCAAAAGTAGCCAATCCTGAGGGACGAAAATGACATTTTACTCTTTCGAGAAAAAAACCATGGGATATTGTTTTAAAGAACTTTTTGATGATCTTCTCTTAGAACAGTATTTTCTTTCAGTATCTGAGTGCAGGTCATTTTATGACAGAAGCAGTTATTATACCGCTGATTCAGCTTCTAGATGATACGTCTACATCTGTTCAGGTACATCGTAACTTCAGTTTGATTATTGGGGTTTACTATTTGAAGGCTTTTACGAGTTATCAGATGTGTAACATAGAACTCACTCTCATATGCTGAATTTGCAGGTTGCTGCACTGCGTACTATCAGTAACTTAGTGATTGATTTTACAATGCACAAGTCTCTTTTTGTACAAAACGGAGGTGTGAAACAACTTGTTGAGCTATCAAAATCTATGGATTCAAGAGTTAGACTAAATGCCGTATGGGCTTTGAGAAACTTGATGTTTCTTGTCGACAGCAGGTGTAAAGAAGGGATCTTTTTGGAGCTCAGAGCATTGTCGTTAACAAGCCTCGTTTCCGGTAATCTAATCGTCACTTCTAGTGGTGGAAAATGGGCTGGTTAAGTGGATTGGGTAACGGGTCAAAATGAGTAATTTTTTGGTACAAGTTACAACAGATGGGGTTGGCTCGACTCATTTTTTGTTCAGAAGTTTTAGTTTTTTTTTAATAATAGTTAACGTGTCAAGTATGATCACTAAAGTTATATTGTTTTAATAAGAATCTAAATTATTGGATGAAACGGCATCTGAGATTTTATGCACTAGTGCTAAACTGGCCCTGTCTGCGGGTTGGCGGTCCAACCCAACCCGAACCCAGAAATTTTAGACGAAACCAAACACGACTCAAACCTGAAAATCGACCCGAATATTTGCGGGTTGACCCGAACACAACCCGTTCAACCCGATTTTTTTATTTTTTAAAATTTGTTGCTAATTAATATATTATTAAAATTTCACCACAACAAAACACACAAATGTATATAATAGAATTACATTTTAATTATAAAATCTTATGCCAATTTCTCTTTTTGAAGTTATAATTATGGCATAAAATACCTACCCAATTTAATTTATGGCATAAAACATATTGTAAAAAAATAAATTAAAAAACAAATGGGTTAAACGGGTTAACCCGCCAACCCGCCCGAGTTGACACGAATACGACCCGTTTAGCTGAACGGGTTCGTGGGTTCAACCTGAAACTGATCCAACCCCCTTTAGACTAAATCCAAACCCACAAATTTCGTGTTAGGTTTGTGTCGTGTCAGAAATTCATACCCCTAATCTTGGGCAACACTTGACCTGTTAGAGATAAAGACACCGGTTCATAAATAAATTAACGAATGAACCATACATTGACAAGTGCATGGTTTTATTACCTGTAACAGATCCCAGTGCTTGTGTACAAGAGCATGCTTTGGGCCTTATTTGCAACCTTGTTAACGGTTCTCTGGATTCTATCGACTATGTCTTCACTGAGGATGCTCTTTTACTGAACGCTGTTGGAAGACAACTACGGAATGCTTCAAAACCTGAAGTTTTGATTCAGGTTTCAGCTCTTTCCACTAAATCTTGTGCTTTAGTTAACTCTAACCTAATATTATCATCAATATTGCATATTTAAGAGAGAGAGTTTGAAAACTGGGTAGCATATTCGACTTCTTTTGTTGTTTTATGAGTTTCATTTATTCTTAATATTATTATGATCTATATTTTGGAATTCTTTCTATAAATAGTAAACGCTTTAATTATGATTACACAATAGTGTTCTTACAATAATAATCTAAATCTTCGGATCCTAAGAGAACCTATTGGAAATTGAGAACTGTGAGAACCATTCTGGACTGCACATTTTTTCTAAGCCATTTTCTTTACTTCTAATTACACGTTTTTAAGAGTTTTTTTTTGGGAATTATACATATCTGTATATTGTCAATTTTTAATCATGCACATGTGTATATTGTCAGTTTTTAAATTATACATACGTGTATATCATCAAACATATATGTATGATACTTATTTTTAAATTTTAAACACGTATCTACACATATGTACACTAGAAAAAAAACATGTTCTGAACCATAATCTTCATTTTATATAGATATATGTACATTATCAAACATAGATGTACAATACTTACTTTCCAATTGTAAACACGTATATACACATATGTATAGTTAAAGATTGACAATATATACATGTGTATATATCCAAAAAAAAAACTGAAAGAAGAAGCTATGATTTAGCCAAAAAAATCTTTTTTTTTGCATTTTTTGCTTGGGAAATTGTGTGGTCCAGAATTTTCTCAAGGTTCTCAATTACCCTAGAGGTTCTTTCATGATCCTAACCCTAGGAGGTTATATCGTGTATGCGTTAAAAATATACTTCGTACCGTTTTAGCTAAAAAAAATTGTTGGCCTGTTTAGACAGACTTAACTTGTATCAATCTATTCATAATAAAGTGGGATTAAAATTCCACTTTTGTTACCTGTTAATTCGTTTCATGAACCGACAACTTCTGAATAAAGTTATGATGACTTGATGTCTAATTATATACGACCACCCTTTTAAATTGAAAAAAATACTTCGAAAACTGGTTTTTGTCTATTTAAGATGGGTAAAATATATTCTGAATATATATGTATGTTGAACAGGGAATGTATGTCCTGTGCAATGTGGCATCTGGAAAAGAGTTCCAAAAGGAAGCAGTTATGCACCAAATTCTCCCAGATTCAAGTAACGGTGATACCCAATCAATAATGGTGACCATGTTGCAAAGTGAAGTTGCCCAATTAAGAACAGCTGCTGTTTGGACGATAGTAAATCTCACCATTCCAACCGGGGCCGGTGCATTAGCGCGTGTGGTCAAATTAAGAAATGCTGGCATCGTTTCTCAGCTAAAGAACATGGCCAATGATCCCTGCTTGGACGTTAAGGTCTCTTTCTCTACTAAATTTCTATTAAAAAACCATTATATTAAATAGTTAGTAATGAAGATTTAGGAATTATTAAACGACATTTTGAGATAAGAATTAAGATATGATTCACAATTTTTTAATTAACTCTATGTAAATTAAGAAATAGAAAACAAATGGGTGAAATAAGAGAAGCATGAACTAAAATATTGGCCTCATAGAATTGCGACACCTGACGCAACCAATTTCTTATTTATTATGTAAAGAAAGAAAGTTAACTAAAAGGGAAATCAATCAAACATCTCCCAAAGTGTATATTAATGCATAAAATAGAGTAAAATGCCATTTTCGTCCTTGAGGTTTGGCCAGTTTTGCGACTTTCGTCCAAAGGTTTGTTTTTCCGCACCTGGATCCAAAAGGTTTGAAATCTTGACATTTTCATCCGGCTCGTTAACTCCATCCATTTTTCTCCGTTAAGTCAGGGGTATTTTCGTCTTTTCTCCGTTAAGGTATTTTGAATACTTGTACATAATGCATAATGCTTGTATATAAAGTGCAAAAGACTGAAGTGCTTTTTAAGTTAACAAAAAAGACGGAAATACCCCTGACTTAACGGAGAAAAATGGATGGAGTTAATGAGTCGGGTGAAAATGACAAGATTTCAAACCTTTTGGATCCAGATGCGGAAAATGGTAAGGGTATTTTGAATAATTGTACATTATGCAAAATGCTTGTACATAAAGTGAAAAAGACCGAATTGCTCTTTAAGTTAAAAAAAAAGACGAAAGTGACAAAACTGACCAAACCTCAGGGGACGAAATGGCATTTTACTCCATAAAGTATCATAAATAGTTTTCTTCAAAAAGTTGTAGCAGGATTGAGAATTTGAGATAATAGAATATTTGTAACTAGTTGACCGTAGAAAAAAGCAAAAGATTTAGACAAAAAGTGTTTCAGCCCAACCTGACCCATACAAAACATCGCTACTTTTTACTTGAACCCCACTCAATTTCTGTCGAATTTAAGTGGGACCAAAACCGTTGAAAGATTTCCAGTTTTTGATGCATGATGTATGATGCTGTATTGTATTTTGCAGCTTCGTGTAAGAACAGCGCTCGGACAGTCTATGATTTTTGGGGATTTTTCCACGTGAATGTTTGTTAATATAATCAACCGCCAATGGATGAAACGACATGCCTACACCAAGCTTGATTGGCAGTTGACTATTGTTGTAACATGTAATAATCAAGGTTTTTATTTTTTGTTAAATCAAATTATTGACAATCACCAGTTTTGTTTGGAAATTATTTCTGTTATTATTATAGAATATCTCTTTTCTCGCTGCAGCGTCAATTCTGTTGATATTCGGTAGTTCTGTAATTTGATGATGCATATACCCAAACAAAGTTTCAAATTCCTAGAAAATTGAGGTGATACACTTGCATTATAGTTATTTATTTATTTATTTTTTTATAACAATGTTTTGTTTGGTTTATAGTTAAATTATATTACAAGTCGGGTTAGGGTTTGAACCCGGTTTGAAGTGAAGGTTAAAAATGTCAAACCGGGTTGGGTTCATCCCGGTTGGTGGTTTATAAAACTCAACCCTAAGAAACCAGTTCGGGTTGGGTTGGGACCGGGTTGGGCTCTCAAGCCGGGTTCAACCCACCCTATATCTCAACCATATTAATTTTTTCTTACAAAATATAATAAATATAAATAACTAAAAGCTTCATACTTTATATATTTTTTAAGTTATGTAAGTAAATCATAATATCAATATTATAAGAATCGAGTCTGTGCCATAGAATTGTTTTGTATTAGTTGCATTTAGATAGGAGATTAGGAGAATAAGAATTGAGTCTGTGCTATAGAATTTTAGAATATTAAAATATGTTTTCCTTATAAAAAAACAATCACTAGTTGGTGCCAATTGTCACGAAAAAATGACAAGCAAGTTACTTTTACAATCAATAATTTTCTGTTGAAACATAACATAGTTTGTTTGGTTGTTTGTTGAGTGGGTTCATTAAATTGGGTTCATACCGGTTTAACAAATCGGGTTGTTACGTTTGAGTACAACCCGGGCTGAAAAGGATTTAGACCGGGTTGGCTATAAATCGGGTTCAACCCGGGTTCGGGTTGGGTTGGGTTGTCGGGTTCGGTTTATAACCCGGTTTAGGGTTGCACCTCTAGGTGTAGATGCGCCATGCAAAACCAGAGCTAATCACACCCGGCAACAAAAGTATTGGAACTGACTCCTTTTGTCCTTTTTGATCGGTTGGAGCTCGAACTTCTTGAGTGGACCTTTAAGTGGTACTCGGCTCTTGGTCCTTAGTAAGGTGTCATTTTGCATTTCACCCTTTGTGGGATGTATAGAGGCACGCCAATTTGATACTAATATATTATGTTAGAAAAGTGTCAAAAGCGTTTTAAAATTCGAAATATGATGTTGAGCACTATGAAAACTATTTTAACCGTGTAGTTTTATCATGTAAACTCGTTTAGTATGTATGTAGATCAGAAATTATGATTCCATATTCAAAGTAATATGGTATTGATGATAAGAGTTTGTCTACAAAGGATATTTTTCTTATAAAGTTTGAGAAGTACGTATATGTAGGCATTTCGTTTTAAATTTTAGGCATGATGTTTCAGATTCTTTTGGTATTATAATATAGAAAAACACTAAACGTAACAATTTTAAACACAATGAAATGTATCCTAAGATTAAATCTAAAATACCATGTGAAGAAAAATACCAAATATAACAATTTAAAACATAAACTAACAATGAGTCACTATGGTTTTATTTTTCAACATTTTCCCTCCATAACAAAACTAACAATGCATCAAGGAAGCAATCATCGATTCTATCAATTCTACTGAGAGACCACAACTGTCGCGAGCAAACATAATAATGACGAGGAACAAGTTTTTATAATGTTACTAATACTTGTATTTGTTCCGCAATTCTGCCCCATCCTGAATAAGGAAGAGTTACAGGTGCATAAAAATACACTAAAGGGGGACGAGCACACTTTGTGTATTGCTTTAGTCATTTATGAATAATAATAAAGAAAAAGCCCAATCCCTTTCAACAAAAGACTCACACCAAAGTTCCATAGCTTTTGGTCTTTTAACCCGATCATGATTTTCCTACCCCTAAAGGGAAAGGACTTAACCTTTTGGGTCGGTCTTGGGCGAGGGGGATTCGAACCCCAGACGACGTGGTTCGTAGCCACGTGCTCTAATCCTTTGAGATATAGTCCTCACTGTATTTACACTGGATATATTCCTGAAAGTACCTTAAAAGGGAACATTTTCTCTCCCCAACCATTTCGGGCTAAGAAGATGTCAAAGCATATTATATCTTTTTTTTCTTTCTAAGAACGTTGTGCTCTAAATGTGAAGTGGGAGAGAAAGGGTGTCATAACTGGAGTTTTGAATTAGACGACCTTACAGAGAATGTAAAGTTTTTTTATCATCATCGTGACGTCGAACTAAATTTCCGTCGGTACTGCCCTACAATATCATCACTGCTGTAGAGTTTTAACCACCAAATTCAACATGGATTGATGTGATCCTCTACACCTGGGACACCAAAATATCAAATCATGTATGAAGAATGATCTGAGATAAAGTAGTGATAGCAAGGCCTTCATTCTTAACTGGGGCAACACCAAATGAGAGTACCCCCTTTCATCCTTTCGATAGAGAGGAGGGCAAAGCTTTTGGTTTGCCGTGTTGTCAAATAGTAGAAAAAAAGGTAGTTTTTTTGTTTTGTTAAAGAGTTGAACAACAAGGGCGTAGCTTTGTGGGGGCGGAAGGGGACGACCGATCCCCCGAACTTTTCGCTTAGTAGTGGAAAGTATGTAGTTTTCGTATAATTTTTTTTGGGTATATACGTTTTTGACCCCCTGGTTTTATAGAAATTTTTGGTATATACGTTTTCAACCCTCGGTCAGAAATCTCAAGCTTCGACATTGTTGAACAATAAATATAGATGACAAATAACCGGTCAACTTGATCGGGCTTTTTTTTTTGGGTGTACCTATTGTCACACCCATTTACCTATCTACACACCTTAAAAGGTATTTTTTGTCATTATATGCACACCCTGCAGTGTCGAACTGTGGCCAAAACGTGGCGTTTTGGTCCCGTTAACCAGAAAAAGACTGACGGGTGTCTGACGGGTCTGTTGACCGGACCAAAACGCCGAGCTTTGGCCGCGTTTTGGTCCTGCAACCAGACCGGGTGTCAGTCTTTTGTCTGGTTGACAGGACCAAAACGCGGCTAAAGCTCGACGTTTTGGTCCGGTCAACAGACCCGTCAGAAACTCTTCAGTCTTTATATTTATCTGGTTAACTGGACCAAAACAACACGTTTTGGCCACAGTTCGACACTGCAGGGTGTGCATATAAGGACAAAAACCATCTTTTTGGGGTGACTATCTACACACTTGGTGTGTAGATAATTTGGGGCTTTTTTTTTTTTTGAGTAAACTTCCGTTTTGCTCCCTGTGGTTTGGTCACTTTAGCGGTTTTGCCCCAAACCTTTAAAAATAGTCATTTTACTCCCTGATGTTTTGGTTTTGTTGCCAGTTTGCTCCCTGCAGGGAGCAAAATGGAAAAACAAACAATTTGGATAGAGTTAGAGGCGGGGAGCAAATTGGCAAAAAAACCGAAACATCAGGGAGTAAAATGGCTATTTTTAAAGGTTTGGAGCAAAACCGTTAAAGTGACCAAACCACAGGGAGCAAAACGGAAGTTTACTCTTTTTTTTTTTGTTGTTAAAAGTTGAATAGTGAAGATATACGAAAAGTAACGGGTCAAATGATAGGGTCACATAAGAACAAGATTCAAGCCTACCATCTATTATAATGCCTCACCTGCTTACATCACATCACTTCCACTTTGACACCTATTATTGCAACACACATTATTCGACATTCTTTATTTTATTTTCATCTTCAACCATAAAATAGTAATTTCATTTCACGGAGTCTAATATTAGTGGAACGAAACAAATAAAGACAACTCGACACGCGTCACCATACAAACACATGTACAGCCTTCCTATGCGACATAAAAACATCATTAGTTACACACATATACATACATACACACAACATCTTTCTCTCTCTACACTTAACTTTCTCTCTCTCTCTCTACAACAATTGTTTTCATTTTCTAGATTTACAGCTGAATTTCCTCCAATTCATCGCCTCAATATTAGGGTTTTTACCTTTCTGGTAATTTTTTACTTTTATATCTCCAAAATCTCTGTTTTTTGCATATGCATGTTGAATTTGATCGCTGTTAGTTGTTGTTTTGGCTTTTAATTACTTGTAAATCTTAATGGTTGCATGTTGTTCGATTTATTTTGTTTAGGCTTCGGTTTTGTATATTTGATGAATTTTAAGATACAGAATGCGCGGTTATCGATTCTATATTGATTATAACGCTTATGCATGTTGAGTTTGATCTTTATATCGGTTTCGGATTAAGAAAATGACTCATTCTTCTTGTGATATGTTGGCGATCCGGTGTTGTGAGGATCATGAGCAATCGACACGATTAATGGATTTTGTAGAATTTTCAAAAAAAAAAAAAAAAAAACAGAGTATGACCTAATTTTAAAGCATTAAATTGTTTCCTTCATGCATGAATATGTAATTGGGAAATATGGTTGATTATGTAATTATGTGTGATTATTGATAAACATTTTGCTGTTAATTGGAGTTTTTGGTGCTTAAAATGATAAATTGATAATTATATGTTTTTTGTGTGTTCTATGAGGCTTGACATTGATGTTATTCATGCATGATTAAAGTATTATGATGTGACGGTGAGTCGCGAATCGCGATTATTGTGATTCGTGAAGTTATGATAGTTATGTGACTGGTTATATGGTCATGTTGATTGATTGAAATGAAATGGATTATTTGGTGATCTGGTTTAGGTGGATCTTGGTGTGACATTGTTGCATAAGGTCCATGTCTACGACTGCTATGCGGAGAAATTCATCTGATTCGTCTTCTTCGGAAGAATCGCTAGATAAGGAATCACAGTCTGATGATGTTGTAAGTGAGGAAGATGATGATGTTAGTAAAGAAACACAAAATGGTCCGTCTTTTCGTTCGGGTACTTTTAACTTTTTATGTGAATTTGCAGTGAATTGTGGGGTTTAACATTTTAAAATATGGTAGGATTGTAGGAGGGTTCAGATCCTTAGCTTAATTGAGTATGACACTGTAGGGGTGCAAACGAGCCGAGCTGAGCCCGAGTTCGACCAGGCTCGAACTTGATTAACTTATGAGAGCTCGAGATCGGCTCGTTGGTAGTTTCTCAAGCTCAAGCTCGGTTCGTTTATTACTTTTAATTAATATATTAAATAAAAATAATATAAATAATTGACTTGTTTAGGCTCGTAAGCTCGATAAATGGAGCTCGGGCTCGAGCTCGTTTACTAAACAAGCTTATTTATACGTTTGGGCTCGGCTCGTGAACAAGTTTATATAAGCTCGGCTCGACTCGTTTACTAATCTAACTTTAAATAAGGGGTAAATGTTATTAAATATTAATAAAAAATATAATATTTTACACTAAGGCTCGATGAACCTAACGAGCTTCACATGCCAGGCTCGAGCTCGATAAGGCTCGGCTCGTTTCGAGCTTTTACTCAAGCCGATCTCGAGTAGCTCGCGAGCCACTCGGCTCGTTTGCACCCGTAAGTATAAGTATCACTTTAATATGCAAATCACTGCGTAAGCCAATGGTTATTAAAATTTTGCTTATAATGATTAGTTTATATTTGTTTGGATGAACTAGTCATTGCATTTTAGCAACTTATATGGTCATATATTTTTGTTGTAATACTGATGATGAACTCCATCTTCCGAGGTCAGACAGTTGCGGACAAGAACATAAAAGTTGTCGGCAGCAGGGACTGCCTAACGTGCTTCCAAGTAACGGGGAAACCTTAAGGCAGGTCCCACAGCTCGAACTTGTTGGACATTCCGTTGTAAGCTTCTTCCACCTTATGGCTATATATGTCTATATTTTGTTCGGATTTATGATTATGATCGAAGTTCCTTGTTGTGTTGACCTTAACAGGCCTGTGCTCCAAATCCATATTATGGCGGAATGATGACAGCTTATGGTCAGCCTTTGGTAAGACACATGATTTCATATATATATTTATAAATATGTATTTGTATATGCATAATATTTTAACTTTGTTTATAGGTTCATCCTCAGTTTGTTGATATGCAAACAAGGATGCCGTTAACACTCGAAATGGCACCAGAGCCTGTTTACGTGAATGCCAAACAATACCCTGCAATATTAAGGCGTAGACAATCGCGCGCAAAAGCCGAGCTCGAAAAGAAACTTATAAAAGACAGAAAGGTGAATTAATTTTATAATTTAACGATGAAAATTTGGTTATGTAAAGTGGTAAACATTAAACAACATGTTATGTTGGTCTTATTTTCACAGCCTTATCTTCACGAATCACGACACCAGCATGCAATGCGAAGGATAAGGGGTTCTGGTGGTCGTTTCGCCAAGAAGACAGAAATCGAGTCGTTAAAAAACACAACCGCTTCTGGTTCCGCCAATTCCGTGAAGTCAAAGCGCGTGCACTCAGAATCCGCCGAAACACCAAGGGTTGGATCGGTTCTCTCACAAAATTACCAGGCGTCATCGGGTTATCATTTGCACTCTTCGGATAGAGGAAAGCAGTGGATAAACATATCGTCTAACCCGGCTGCACAGAGTGCTGTTGCGATGTAACAACCCGGTTACTTGCAGCAAATCATTCTTGGCTCCAAGGGACAAAAAGGGTAGATATTATAGTTTGTTTTAATGATGAATGTTGTGTTAAAAGTTTGTTTTTGGGTGGTGGTATGAATGTTTGGTATTTGGAGATTCTGCTTCCATCATAGGTGTAGTGTTGTTGGATATGCTTGTAGACTTTTGTTATGTGTTGTTAGGTTGGATCTTTGTTTTCTTTGAAAGTTGAAACTGTTCCAAGTGACAGTCTAGTTTCCAACCATGTCATGTTTTCTTAAATCATGTTTAAAACCTATGTTGTCAAAAATCCTTGGGGCGTGCGCCTAGGCTCTCAGGCCAGGGGGTGTGGCTTGGCGCCCCGCCACATCACCAACTTTAGCTCCCCGGGGCGCCATCAACCACCCCGTGCTTGTTAAAAAGGGTTGTGGTTGGGGGGGGGGGGGGGGGGCTACCCCTTGTTCGTCATGGTGCTAACGAGCGTTAAAGGTGTGTGCAGGTGGGGTCCACCTCTTTTCAACCAATAAATTTTTTTTTTTTAATTTTGTTTAATAGGGGACTTTAAACCATTGCATGCAAGTTTAAGGGAGGGGCTTTAAAGTCCCCCATATGACGTGGCGCCTAGGTGGATCTGACGTGGTGTGATAAAGCCACTATGCCTCGGGAGAGATGAGGCGCTATACAAGCGCTCCAGCACCTTCGGGCGAGACCATATTTCGGTTAGATTCCAACGAGGTTCCAACCAAATCCTGAAATTTCCACAGTATTCTGCAAATTCTGGGCAAACTAGCCTAAAACAGCCAAAAATGGCCTCGAACTAGCCTAAAACACGTCCAAAACCCCAAAAAAAATATTTTATGCTATACGCCTTGCTTATCTCGAGCCCTCGCTTTTTAAGGGGCTTACGCCTAGGCCCAAGGATCACCCTATGTGCCTTGAGACTTGAGTGCGTCTAGCGTCTAAAAGAAATGTAGAATTATGGTATTATACAATTAAACTTATATTTGGAACATCATATTGTATTTACAAGTTTAGAGGTTGATATATGATTACCTCCATGTAATAAAGGTATATTTCTTATAAAAAATACTATATTGGATGTGACTTAATTTTTATAGGATTTATATAAAATTGCAGATAAAAATAAACATGTCGTAAGAGTGTATTCAAATGTGTGTAAGCATTGTTTATTTAAAGTTATAAAACAGTGTTTGGATTATTGCCGTAGATAGTAGATGATACACGACTACAATATCTCTTTATCTTGTATTAAAACTAGTAGATGCCCCGTCTGCGTTGCGGGGCGAGGGCCGAATAATTCTCAACCAATTAAAAAAAGACTACTATAATTTTCCAAGGGAAAAAAAAAACAAAAACGATGATAAGACCGTAGTAAACCAATTAAAACAAAAAACCTTTATAGTTTTGGTAAAAAAAAAAAAACCTAAAACAATGGGAAAAACGTAATTTTTAACTGAGGGTCAAATCATAAATTTAATTTGGGGATAAATTGTAAACTAAATGGACCAACGGGGGAGTGCCAGGAAGTTGCCGGCACGACTGTAATTTTACACTGTGGTCAAAATTGTAATGTCACCAGGAAAACAAACAAAAACGATTGGGAAAATGTAAAGTTAAGTTGAGAGTAAAATCGTAACTTGGCTGTGAGAAAAAAAAACTAATGGCAAAACTATAAATTTATACGGGGCAAAATCGTAATTTTGAACCGAGGGCAAAATCAAAATTTTTTGCTGGGAGTAAAAGAGATTTTTTTTAAGTGGAGGTAAGAACATAATTTTGAACAGATGGCAAAATCGTAATTTTAAGGGGAAAAAACTAATAGCAAAGGGGAAAAAACTAACCAACTGGGGTGTCCCAGTTGGCCAGTCCCACCTCTACTCTTCATAGAGACCCGGGTTCGAGTCCAGGCAGGGGGTATTTTGCCACCTTCTTCCCAGAGGGAAACGGACTCAGCTCGGGATGGGGTATTCACCGCCAGGCAGCATTGGGACGTTGCTAGCTTGTGGAGTGGGATCACTTCAGCGGCCGGGAGGTCCGTGCAATACCCCCCCCCCAAACTAATAGCAAAAGTGTAAAATTAAACGGGGCAAAATCGTAATTTTTAACCGATGGCGAAATCGAAATTTTTAGCTAAGAGTAAAAGCGCAAATTTATTTTATTTAGCTGGGAGCAAAAGCGTAAATTTATTTTTAAGCGGGGGCGAAAACATAAATTTGAACTGATGACAAAATCGTAATTTTAATTTAGGATAAATATTTTTATTGGGCCAATAGGGGAGTGGCAGGCAGCTGCCTGGTACTATTACCCCTGTCGCCCTTTTTGCCCAATTGAATGATTCAACTGTTACCGGCTGATGTCAGCCACTTGTATTTGTAGTAGTTTAAATGTGTTATAAAGTTATGAATTAATTTCCACATTCCTACTTGAAGAGAATATAAAAGTTACACAAATAAAACTCACAATGAATTGAATTCCTTTAGCATAATGTACGTTTGTTGACAATAAGTGGATAAAAGGTGATACGTAGTAGGTAGGGCTGTTCATGAGCCGAGCCGAGCCGAGCCAGGCCAAGTTCGGGCTCGGCTCGATTATAAACCGAGCTGGCTCAGCTCGGCTCGGATTTGAAACCGAGCTGAAAATCTAAGCTCGGGCTCGGCTTGGTTTTAAACCGAGCTAGCTCGGCTCGGCTTGGTTTGGCTCGATTTTATTAAAAAAAACTAATATATACCTCTTAAAATTTAATAGCCTAAAATATTATTCAAAATTTAAAAGAATATATTCAAAATAAGTTCAACCTAATACAATTCAAACCAAAATCAAGTTTAACAACGCAAAATAAGTTTTAATTTCAATAAAATACAATATTAGTTCATTAGTATGGTAATCAATCTTCAAATATGCCATAAATATCAAATTACAAACCTATATACATGTAAATAATAATCAGTTTTTTTTTGTAATATATTATAATGTATATAAAATTAAAACTTATTATAAGTAAAATAATTCGAGCTAAACCGAGCCGAGCTACAAAGCGAGCCGAACCGAGCCAGCTCGGCTCGTTACGAGCCGAGCCGAGCTAGGCTCACTTTCTAACCGAGCCGAGCCGGCTCGGCTCAGTTTTAAACCGAGCCAAATCGAGCGAGCTTTTTCCGAGCTAAATCCGAGCGAGCTTCGAGCGAGCTCCGAGCCGCGAGCTTTTTGAACAGCCCTAGTAGTAGGTTTTAGCTTATAACCTGATTTCTATCAACATTAGATAAAACAAAGTGGTAAACATCTACAAGTGAGTTAAAATGAATACACGATCATAATGTTGTGTAAACTATACGGAGTACGGCAATACCGTATCAACCGAACAACATCGGTGTTGGTACCAGTATTTATTTTTATGGTATTCGGTTTCAATACGATACCGTTCTTAAACTATATTAACTACCAACATCGTACCGGGACCAAACGATATCGATATTCATTTTTATTGTTTTCAACATAAAAATGTGTAGATATCCTTTTAGCAAACAACTTTTGTGTAACTAAACCTAATAAACTTTTTTATTTTGTAATACACTAGTTTATGCCCTATCTGCGTTGCGGGGCGCTAGGCAAAATATTTCTCTACCAATTAAAACAAAACACTATCATAGTTTTGCTAAAAAACGGAAACGATGAAAAGACTGTAATTTTAAATTGGAGGCAAAACTGTAATTTGTCATGAGCAATGAGCGAGCGCTAGCGAATAATAATTACATCGAGTCAACCATTTAAAACAAAACACTACCATATGTTTGCAAAAAAAAAAAAAAAGATGACAAGACGGTAATTTTAAACTAAGGGAAAACTGTAAGTTTGGCTTAGGGTAAATTCATAAATTGTCAAAATCTACAACGATGGCAAGACTGTAATTTTGAACCGAGAGCAAAATCGTAATTCTAAACTTCGGTAAAATCGTAATTTGTTCGGGCCGATGGGATGTGTCATGCCTAATTTGTCAAAATCTACAACGATAGTAAGACTGTGATTTTGAACTGGAGGCAAAAACGTAATTTTAAACTGCGAGCAAAATCATAATTCTAAATTTGGATAAAATCGTAATTTGTTCGACCAACAGGAAAATAACAGACAACTACCTGGCTTATGGATTTTGTATAAAATAAAATACATGTTTCCATTAAAGTTTAAAAAATAAAATACATGTTTCCATTAAAGTTTAAAAAAACAATAAAATGAAAATAAACCCTGTTTTTTCTGTTTTGAAGCAAAAGGGGGTCACATATAACTAATTAAGTAACGAAATCCGCTACACTCGAAAACCCTCAACTCCGATCGATAGTACAAAACCAGCTGCCATGAAAGGCGATCATCCATCACTTCTAGCTTCTATCCTCCTGATTTCATCACTGTTACTCTCCACTTTTATGCACGATGCAAGAGCTGAAGTCATAACCCTAACCGAAACTACCTTCTCCGACAAGGTATTAATCATCTATCATCCTTTTTCATTTCCTTTCATTTCAAATCAATCGATAGTTTCTGATGTTTTACTCTGATTTATGCGGTTTAAGATCTCGGATTATCTGAGATTTTGTGTTCAATTAGTTATTAGTGGCGATATTAGGTTGATTTTATGCGAATTTGATGTTTATTGTTTTGATTATCATTCACATCGTTAGTTTGTGAGGTTTTACTCTGATTTATGTTGTTTAAGATCTCGGATTGAATGATTTTTTGTGTAGAATTAATTAGTCATTAGTGCCCTAGGTCACACTCCATCAGCGTTTATGTAGATTTGTTTTGTAGTACCTTTCAGTGGCGATGTTAGGTTGATTTTGTTCGAATTTAATGTTTATTGTTTTGATTTTAATTCATATCGTTAGTTTGTGAGGTTTTAGTCTGATTTATGTGCTATAAGATCTCGGATTATCTGCTATTGATGTGCTATTAAGTCTTGGATTATCTGTTATTTTGTGTAGAATTAGTGCCTAAGTTCACACTCTGTCGTCATTTATATAGACCATAGTTATTAAAGGCGCCAGGCGCACTCAAGGCGCATAAAAAGCGAGAGCCTAAGAATATAAAAGCGTACAATGAAATATATATATATATATATATATATATATATATATATATATATATTATGTATTAATCTTCAAATAAAATAAACAAAACCTATTATATAACATTTAATAACATCTATTTAGTTACCAAAAGTTCTAACATATTAGTGTATTGGTGTAGAAAAGTAGTTTTTCTTAGATAAAAGTAGAAATTTGGCTGGAATCTTGCCGAAATTTAGAGAATTTGGTTGGAGACTCTTAAGGAATCTAGGAATCGCGACGGAACCTACGCGTGAATCACTTCTGAAAAATGGGCCTAGGCGCAAGAGGCGATGGCTTTTAACAACTATGATATAGACTCATTTTTTAGTACCTTTGAATGATGATGTTAATTTGATTTTATGCAAATTTAACGTTTATATGTGGGACTGTGGGAGTTTTGGTTACCAAATGTGATTTTGAGTATCTCTTAACCTATTGATGAAGTTACTAAGTTAGATGATTGTTCAATCGACCTAATTTATTTCAAGGTATCTTTCAATGGCAGTACTAATTTGTTTTTTATACAAATCTAACATTTATGTGTGGGAGTTTTGGCTATCAAATGTGATTTTGAATCTCTGTTAACCTATTGATGAAGTTAGATGATAGTTCGATTGACCTAATGTATTTCATAGTACCTTTCAATGACGATATTAATTTGATTTATGCAAATTTAACATTTATGTGTGGGAGTTTTTTTGTTATAAAATGTGAATTTGGATATCTGTCAACCTATTGATGAAGTTAGATGATAATCTGATTACCAGATGTGCGATGTTAATCTCTACATTTTCTGTTTGCTTTGTGTGCATTAAGGTTAAAGAGAAAGACACTGCTTGGTTTGTGAAGTTCTGCGTCCCTTGGTGCAAGCACTGGTGAGTAGTTATTTCAATCTATCCGTTACATGAATCAGTTTGGCCGTCGGCGATGAGTTTGAAATGTTTGTTTGTGTTTTTATGATTTGTATTGACAATACAGTAAGAATTTGGGTTCGTTGTGGGAGGAACTTGGAAAGACAATGGAAGGGGAAGATGAGATAGAGGTCGGTGAAGTGGATTGTGGTACTAATAAACCTCTTTGTTCAAAGGTTAAGATTGGATCGTATCCTTCTTTTAAAGTTTTCTACAATGGTGAAGAAGTTGCCAGATATCGAGGTACGGTTTTAACTTTAATCTTTGCTTGACACTATGGTGCTGTTTGTTTTTTCTGAAAAGCTACGCGCAAGCTCTTCTGTCTGTGCCGCGCAGGCTCTTCTGTCTGCGCCGCGCAGGCTCTTCTGTCTGCGTCGCCTGACCACGCGCAGACATTGCCACGCGCATACTGTTTGTTTTTTCGAAGACGTTTCATTAAAAAACGTCTGCGCGAGCTCTTCTTGGTGCAGACTTGGCCCATCCACTTCTAAGATCTTCTAAGGTCTGTAGAGGGTTAAACACCACCACTCACCACCACCGCCCATCACCACCACTACCACAGTTCACCACCACCGTCCACCACCCACTACCGTCCACCACCACCACCACCATCGTCCACCGTCCACCACGGTCCACCACCCACCACCGTCTTTTACCACCACCACCATCCACCACCCACTACCGTCCATCACCACCACCACCGTCCACCACCCACCACCACCATCTACCACCATCATCGTCCAGCACCACCACCGCCCGTACACCACCACCAGTTTATTTTGGAAGTCTGCATACGTTAAAAAACAAACAGCCTGGTTTGGTCCACCTCTTCTTCTACAGATGTCTGCAGATGTGGTCCACAGACTGCAGACATTTTACCTCTTAAAAAACAAACACCACCTATATAATATACTTATCGTTTTAGTTATAGTCATTTGTCTTAAATGAATGGGAATCTGTCGTTTTAGTTATAGTCATTTGTCTTGAATGAATGGGAATCTGTAAAGATCTCCTTCAGATTAAACAACCAATTAGTTTATTGTAGGAATCTTGATAATTGACGCAATCGCTAACTTAGAATCGCCATTTAAAGTACTTCCGTTCAGTTTTTCTAATGAAAATAAAACACTAGTTTCCAGTATTCCTCATTATATCATCCCGATCCCTGTAAAAGCTTTCAGTTTTTTTTAGCAAAATTTGATTATATGTCTGCTGGACGATTATTAGGTACAAGGGACGTTGAGTTGATGAGAACATTTGTTTTAGAAGAAACAGAAAAGGCAGCAGCCGCAGCAGTGGATTCACAGCTAGAGGACGACAAAGATTTATGATTTACTTTTCAGGTATTTTGAGATACCATTTTATTAGCTATGCAGGTAATATCGCCGTTGCCGTATATCGATGATATATCGGTTATCGGTCCCCTGGTGAGATATCAGTGCAAAATATCAGTCAGAATATCGGTAAAAATATTATCTGTGGACTGTGATATTGAATGATATAGGACCGATATGTCACCGATTTTCCCGATATCAGTACCTTTCTTCTTAGTTTTACCATATGTATTTCTTCTTATTGTTGCTATTAGTGTTTTAAGTCTTAATTGTTAATTGTTAGTGTTATATGTTGGTCTTTTAAGTCTTAATCAGTTCCTAGTTGCTACTTGCTACAATTGTTAGTGTTTTGCAAGTTGCAAAAGGTAATTTCTTATGATATTATTAGTAACTGATATTTACAACATGACTATGAAAGCTACTATCACACGAATGATCCTTATTCTACATTGAACCCGTTTGGCATGTTCTATCTTTTATGTACAATTTGCTGGTCTTCACGTAAACGTGTTTGGATTACTCTGCTAACGTGTTTACGTATTATCACTAAAACATGTCAGGTCAGGTCATTTGAGCGCAGACACGGATGGCATTACTTGATAGTTGTACAACCATATCGAGCTAATATTTTGATAGAAATGATTTTCTTTATTACCCATTCCTGTTCTTTTGTGTTCCTAGTGTCAATTGCAAGCACAGTTTTGTTGTGGTATAATGCAGAACTAGATCTTTGTTTATTTACCAATTTGAAGTTGTGGGTGAAGATTGAATCTCGAAATCATGTATTTTAGACATTCTCATGCATTGTATTTGTTGGACACGATAGCCGGTGTGTCATGGAGTTGCCGTTCCCGATCCCGAGCTCGTCTAATCTTACGCTTGAGTTAGTTTTTAAGCATGGGTTGACTTGTTTATTACTTATTATATGTATAATATATACAAATCCAAACGATCATGTACAAGAGAGCCTGTTCCTACGAAGTGTAGAGAAGGTTTAGGCCTTTGATCAAGCAATCTAATGATTGAAACTAAGAGGTCCCTAAATGTAGAATTCACGTGACACAAAATAAGGGAAACAAGCAAGGAAAAGGGCTAAATAGGAAGATCTAATATTGGTGAACGGTCAAAACTTTTTTCATACGATAATATTTTTTTTAATCTACACCGTATTGAGCATTTTTATCCTCTTTAATTTGAATAGCATTTACTATAGTTTTCTTAGTTAAAAAAATTATTTTACAAGCTATAACGTTGAATGAGTTTGTAATGTTACATAATTATGTTTCAGTATATAATTGTGTAATAGTATATTTGACTTTGTATTATTACATGATTTCACTATAGTATTTATATGAAAACTACTAGGTGATTACATACTAACCATGCAGCGTAAAAAACAAAAACAGAAAAAAAAAAAAAAAAAAAAAAAAAACAAAGATAAATTGAATAAAGGGTTGAACATTAAATTAAGTTTTTGAAACGTGACTTTTGACTTTTCCAGATTTAGTGTTCCTTTTCATTTATTATCCCATTACTTTTTCTTTTAACGGCTAACAAAACTAATACCGAGCACTCTCGAGGCACCAACTGGATCAAACAGAGTACTCCGAGAATAACACGAGTCCACCATCAATTCCAAGGATAACGTGGTAACGCACCAGCCCGTTTGGCTCAAGGATCGAACCTAGGTTTCCCTCGATCTTCTATCATTGCCCACCAATGCCTCTCTGCACCAAGTGAATGTTGAACTTCCATCTTTCAAAAGAAATGAAAGTCTTCCACCACTTGATCTAGAGATCATTCCTATCCCAATACTCATAATATTATATCAAATATATGAGTTCATCTTCTTCATTCTTCAAGGGGTGCCGCTGCAACATCATATAACCGAAAATTTTCGTTTTCATCGATTGTGAAACTTCATTTCATCTTATCCTCTCATACACTGTGGGATATCCTAACATTTGCTTAGGAGTATCCTCGTATATAAAACGTGGATTAAATAAAAGATTTCACTACGTCAAAAAAGTTGAGGGGTATTCCGGGTTGTGGGAAGTGTAGTTGGGTGGCGGTGGTTCTGGTAACCGGTGGTTGGATGTGGGTGGGGGTGATTGGCAGAGTTGATTCATGTGGTGTTCATAAGGTTTGTTCATCGTGTTCATTGATGTTTTTTTCCCGAGATGATTATTTGATCATTGATCTATTTTGTGTGGATTGTTATTCCTAGGCATGTTTTTAGGGATAAGAAGAATCTTTACAATACTAATAATAATAATTTTTAAAAATATTTTGTTCTAGTTTTAAATAATAAAAAATAAATCGGTAAAAAGACTAAAATACCTTTGGGTGACCGGATTTAACCAAAAAAAAAAATTCATTGGGGACGTAACATGCACAATTTTGAAACATCAAACATGAACTACAAAACTTATCAATTTTAGCGTTAAAGGACATCGTCTGAAACTAAGTATATATATAAAGAACAAAAGTTGTAATTTACTACGGATTTAATCACGTAATAAAGCATAAACAATTAAGTTCTCATATCACGTAATAAGCATAACTGTAATAACATCAATTATAATAAACCATATTGAATATGTAATCACGTAATGATTTTATATTGAATGTGTAAAAATAAGAAAACTACAACAATAACCTACTCAACTTAAAAAGAATGAAATGCTCGTTAAAGCGGTGTAATTTTTTTAAAACATTATCGTATGAAAAAAAAGTTATAATCATTTGAAAATTGTGGTAAATAAGTTTATGAATTATGAATCAACAATATTAGATATTTCTAAAATATTTTTGTCTTTCCGCCATATTTCGTACTAATTGACTCTCTTATACAATAACCATTCCTTAATACATATAATATATATTCTTTAGCTACAGTAATAGTATATTAAATAAATATATTGTTATATTTACTTGAATAATGGGTTTGTTTAGCCTACTAGAGCTTGACATATGAAACTTAGATCAATTATTAAATGAGCATCAATTTATGGATTCAAACTCGAATTGATTTTAGCTTTTAATGAATATCTTAATAAGCTTTTAAGTACTTGATTTGTTTACATCTTCAAATAAGCATGATGTATTTACATCTTTAACTAAGCATTAAAAACTCATTATTGATGTCAACTTGTAAGAAATGTTATTATTAGGCTTTACGGTATGGGCATCGTCCTAGGGACGTTACGAAACGGCGCCGCACCGCCTCCCATCTCGCCCCCAGCTCCGGCGTCCTCCACGTCTCCACCAGGCCGTTTAGGACGGTCCTCCCCCTCGCACACCTATACATATAACTTATATATATACATATTAGGTTCATTCCCCCCCATTTCCTCACCTGCATCCTCTTTGTCCCATCCTCACACCCGATCTACGTGACGGATCATCCTCCAAGGAAGGACCATCACCATACCGCATAGCCTTATATCTAGCTCGTCAGGTAAATGGTTATTTAATTTAAACAATTTATTTTAGTCATATTTTTTACCTTTTAGAAAGAGAAAAATGTGTCTGTGGTTTGACTAAATTTCAAGTTTTGTCTCCAATTTTTTTAAATTACATTCTTGTTTCTTGTGGTATGCTTGAATGTTACTTATATAATCTTTAACGTGGATAAACGTTAGTTTTTTATATTAAGTAGATGTGAAATGACAAAAATACCCATAAACAACCAAATATGGAATTTTCATAATTGTTCTCTTTTTCTGTTATTTTTTTTCTTTCTTTTCTTTTTTTTTTCTTTTATTATTTTGATTAATTTTATTTTATGAACTATTCTAAAACTAATAAATTAATTAGTTGATTATTTTAATATTTTTATAAAAATATAACTTTCAATATAGATTATTATTTTACTGGATATTTATTTTGTTTGTTTATTGTAAACGAGCTGAGTTCTAGTCTCAACTCTCATATGCTTTATCCCGTGTCATATAAAACTTTACGATTATAAACTAATGTAATCTATTGTAATCTTTTACCACATAATATTCTTTTTTATGTAAGTATATCATTTAAGTAAATCTAGGATCGTATATAAATTTTAGTTAAATAATTGTAGAAGGTTTCATTTGTTTGTAAATCTAGTAGTATCATATGAAAATTTAAGTTGAATAATTTATCTGGTTTATTATGATAAACAGTAGAAATAATAAAAGGAAGAAAACAGGACCGAATAAGACTAATCCTTAATAGTTTATTGAGTTAAATGTCATTTTAGTTCTTGTGTTTGGGTCATTTTCCCAGTTTAGTCCAAAGGTTTCATTTTTCGCCTGTTGGTCCGAAAATGTTTCACTGTTGCCATTTTAGTCATTTTATGTGGCCGAGTTGCCCTTCTAGTTAACAGAATTACATACAAAATGACCGAATTACCCTTCTCGTTAACAGAAATAATGGATGAAGTTAACCCAGTGGACTAAAATGACAACTGTGAAACCTTTTTGGACCCACAGACTAAAAATGAAACATTTGGACTAAACTCACAAAATCGTCCAAACCACAGAGACTAAAATGACATTTAACTCTAGTTTTATTATATAACTAGAAGGAAAATGTCACAGAATGGTAACCAAGTTTTAAAACTATTCTAATTAGGTCACATGTATCGTTTTTGTCCCTAATTAGATAACTTAACATTCAAATCGAGTCATGTCCTTTTTTTCATATATATAAAAAAAATGGGACATAAGCTGTTAGGATTAGATTATTTTAATATATGAAATTGTATTTACTAAAAAGAAAAAAAAGTATATTTTACATTTCCAACATATACAATCACAAGTGTGAAGATGTCGGCGGGAATAGGGAAAGCAAATGGTTGGCCGAAATGGCGGCCAGCTTTTTTTTTTTCTTTGCATAAAATAAAATAGTTATTTATAAGTCCTGTCAAATTACGATTTTATCCTTTGTTTGAAATTACGATATTGCCCACAGTTCGATATTAAATTTAATGGCAAGGAATAGTATCACCCTGCCATTGCTTCAAATTGGCGGCCGCCTCTCCCTCATTGGACCAAACAGTTTATTATTTTATACACACTTTAAAATTTCGTTTTTGCCCTGCAATAGTATTTCTCTCCCCCTGGTTCAAATGGGCGGCGAGCGATACCTATTGGAACACCCAATTTATTAGTTTATATCCAGTTTAAAATTACGTTTTTGCCCCCAGTTAAAAAATACGGTTTTGTCTCAACTTCAAAATACATTTACCCTTTTGCTCCGAGCTAAAATACTATTTCACCCTCGGTAAAAAATTACGCTTTTACCCTAAGCCAAAATTACGTTTTCGCCCCAATTCAAAATAAAATTTTGCCCCCCCCCCCCCCAGGCTT
This sequence comes from Helianthus annuus, assembly GCF_002127325.2. Taxonomy (NCBI): domain Eukaryota; kingdom Viridiplantae; phylum Streptophyta; class Magnoliopsida; order Asterales; family Asteraceae; genus Helianthus; species Helianthus annuus. Next base: position 128,185,354 of record NC_035439.2, read on the forward strand.
AAAATTACGAATTTACACCAGTTTATTATTTTAGGGTGAGGTTCCTCTACAAAGTGTGTTTTTCCTACAAAGTGTAGGAAGTGATTTTGACCATTGGATGAGTGTGTTTGATGGTTGAGATCATCTTGGTGGCATTTTGGTAATATGTGTGTCTTAAAAATAGGATGATTTAATTAATTAGGGGTAGATGTGTCATTTAGCTTGTTTTAAACATGGAAATAATAGTCATCCCATAAATCACTCCACATTTCTAGCGATTCTCTCCGTCCGTCCCCCCCCCCTCTCTCTCTCTCTTCCTTCTCTCCTTCATGAAGAAACACAACGTTAAGAAAACACATCGCGAATCATATCACACATCGTGAAGAAACCCAAGTAAAAATATCGTGAATCATACAATATAACACAACGTCATTTAACTTGTATGGTGTGTTATACAATATAACACATCGTGAAGAACTCAAAAATTATAAAACACAACACCAAGAAACCACAAAAGACATGTCATTTGTGAATCATAACTGGTATAACACGTTGTGAATTAACCTATGACTAGTAAAACACATTGTCAAGAAATTACAAATACATCTTCTTCCTAAAAACACGTTAATAATTGCAAAATACATCTCTTTTCTAAAACATAAACTGCTATAACACACTGTGAATTAACTTGTAACTGGTAAAACACATCGTCAAGAAATTATTCATGAAGGATTGCAGCTGGTAAAACACATCGTCAAGAAATTGTTCATAAAGGATTGCAGCTGGTAAAACACATGTTACATTGTGAATGTTTAAAACACAATGACAATAAATCCTCTAATTAATCCAATTATAAACTCCTAAAGCACAATGGTATTAGTCTGTTTGCTGCTAAAACACAACGGTATTAGTCTGCTTACTATTAAAACACACTGTCAAGAAATCCTCCAACATTAATTCATTATCGTAATCATTGTTAGATAAATCATACAACTGCTACAGCACATCAAACAAAAATTCAAGTTTATGCAATATCATAAAACTTTACCATCACCGCAATCAACCATAACATTTGACGCCATGATTTTGATCAGTAAAGATGTTATGAAGAACCAGATGCAATATGAATGCTCTGGAAATATGTTGTATCAATTGTATAATTTAAACGAAACTGTCGATTTGATTTCAATGAGATATTTAGTTTCCTTAATTATCTGTTTAGTTAGTTAATCTATTAATATAATCCATAATTAAAATAATAATTAAATTACCTTAATACCCTTTTGATTAAAAACTCCAATTGTCACATGTCACATGTAGGAGGTTTCCTACACTTTGTAGGAAAAAATGGTTTTGTAGCCAACTCCTACTCTATTATTGTATACCTACTTTAACATTACGCTTTTGTCCACAGTTTAAAATTACGTATTTGCCCCAGTTCAAAATAAATTTATGCTTTTGCCCCCAGTTAAAATTTACAAAGTTTCCCTCGGTTCAAAATTACGATATCACCCTCAATTCAAAATTACGTTTTTGCTCACAGTGCAAAATAAAATTATGATTTTCCCCTAGCTAAAAATTAGGATTTTACACTCGAAAAAAAAAATTGATTTTTCACCCATGTAAAAATAAAAACATGACTTTGTCCCCAGCTAAAAATCGTGTCAAAGAGCTGCCTAACACTCTTTTTATTTTTTATTTCTAGCAAAACTATAGAACTGTATTTTTAAATGGCTGAGAATTATTCAACCATCGTCCCGCAACGCAAACAAGGCATCACCTACTTAAAAAACAAGTCACAATCCACATGACGCTAGCATGTGGATGAAAAAACTTTTACTTTATTTGAACACTTTTAAAACTTTTATTTACATAAAAGGAGAAAAAGAAACAAAACTTCACATGACAATGGTTACCACGACACTTAAAACCACTTTTAAAACTTAATTACTATTTTACAAATAATATATACTATGAACTAAAGCCAATAATAACAAACAATGTTTCTATATAGATCTAAGTTTTTGGTAACGCCGCCTGTAATCTCATTACAAGAGAGTAAAAAGATAGTAAAAGATGCACGAGACTATTAAAAAAAATTGGACAACAAATATAAAAATTTTTAAACCACCAACTAGCAACTCATGATTACTATAATTTAACCCACAACAAAAGTCTGTAACCCATAAAACTTGCACAATAATGAAAGCTTCAAGGATCAAATAACAAAACTCTTCAACAAAATAAAGTTCAAAACTAGTAAACAAAACGACAGAAAACCATAAAATACTCCATAAACCAAAACACAAACCACCCTCTCACTTGGCTCCCTTCTTGGCTGCAGCCTTGGTCACCTTAGCTCCAGTTGGGTCCTTCTTGTCAACACTCTTGATAACACCGACAGCAACCGTCTGACGCATGTCCCTCACAGCAAACCGACCAAGTGGTGGGTACTCAGCAAAGGTCTCGACAACCATGGGCTTGGTGGGAAGCATCTTAACCATACCGGCATCTCCGTTCTTCAAGAACTTAGGCTCCTTCTCGAGCTCCTTACCAGATCGTCTGTCGATCTTGGTCAAGAGTTCAGAGAACTTGACGGCAATGTGGGAGGTGTGGCAATCGAGAACCGGGGCGTAACCGTTACCGATCTGGCCAGGGTGGTTCATGATGATAACCTGGGAAGTGAAACTGGCGGCACCCTTAGCAGGATCATCCTTGGAGTTTGATGCAACGTAACCACGCTTGAGATCCTTAACTGCAACGTTCTTGACGTTGAACCCAACGTTGTCACCGGGGAGAGCCTCTTGAAGAGCTTCGTGGTGCATCTCAACGGACTTGACTTCAGTGGTCAACCCTGATGGTCCGAAGGTTACAACCATACCGGGCTTGATCACACCGGTCTCAACACGTCCCACTGGCACAGTTCCAATACCACCGATCTTGTACACATCCTGAAGTGGGAGACGAAGGGGCTTGTCTGAGGGTCTCTTGGGCTCATTGATTTGGTCAAGAGCCTCAAGAAGGGTTGGACCCTTGTACCAGTCAAGGTTGGTGGACCTCTCAATCATGTTGTCTCCCTCAAAACCAGAGATTGGCACGAATGGGATTTTGTCAGGGTTGTATCCGACCTTTTTCAAGTAGGATGAAACTTCCTTAACAATCTCATCGTACCTCGCCTTCGAGTACTTTGGTGTGGTGGCATCCATCTACACGTTAAACAGACCATTAGCAAACAGGATACAAAACCGAACAACGTTAAATGTTTAGAAAACATAAACAAGCCCGTTTACCTTGTTACAGCAGCAGATCATTTGCTTGACACCAAGGGTGAAAGCAAGAAGAGCGTGCTCACGGGTCTGACCATCCTTGGAAATACCAGCCTCAAAACCACCAGTGGTGGAGTCAATGATAAGAACAGCACAGTCAGCTTGGGAAGTACCGGTAATCATGTTCTTAATGAAATCACGATGTCCGGGAGCATCGATGACAGTGCAGTAGTACTTGGTGGTCTCAAACTTCCACAGGGCAATATCGATGGTGATACCTCTTTCACGCTCAGCCTTAAGTTTGTCGAGCACCCATGCGTATTTGAAGGACCTCTTGTTCATCTCAGCAGCTTCCTTCTCGAATCTTTCGATCACACGCTTGTCAATACCACCCAACTTGTAGATAAGGTGACCTGTGGTTGTGGACTTGCCGGAGTCGACATGTCCAATGACGACAATGCTGATATGAATCTTTTCCTTACCCATCCTGCAATATAAAACAAACTGTTAAAAAAATCTAAATATATAACTCAACAGCTTTCTTTACATCGATTTAAACGGATTCTTCATATGAGAAAATTTACAAAAAACCAAACATGTTACTAATAAGTCAAATAAGATTTTAAACACAGGAAACAGGTTCACTACAATCAGTCAGCATAACGATTAATTCAACATATAAACAACTACATACACATACTCTACGATAAAAACAGATAAATAACAGATTATTATGAAAACATATCATCCATTACAATCAATCAACAGAACAATTGACTGAGCTTATAACAACAACACATCCTCTACACTAAGAACAGATCAATCTGATACACACACACACATATATATACACAAAACTGAAAACAGATAAACCTGAAAACAAATCATCACCAAATCATCCATTATTATAGATCAACGAAACGATAAATTTAGCTTATAAATCTGAGATATATACACACTCAAGTAAAAACAGATCAATCCGATAACAACAAATCAGTTCTAAAACCTAAACAAGCAGATCTACAAAACTACAGATGCTTATAAAAAGAAATCAATCTGAAGACTACAACACCTAATTCACTAAAAACAAATTAATCTGAGATGCATAAACACAGATACTCAAAACTAAAAAGAGATAAATCTGATAACAACAAATCAAGTTTAAAACCTAAACAACAATCAGATCTACAATAGTACAAACGCATACATACTGAAACAACTAATTCACTAGAAACAGATCAATCTAAGATATACATGTATACACAAACATACTCAAAACTACAAACAGATTACCGATCAATCTGATGAAAGCAAATCAGGTCTAAAACCTAAACAACAAGCAGATCTACACAATTACAGAATCATACGTACTACAACAACTGAATACTATACAAAAAGCTGAAGATTAACAGATCGATCTGAAAACAACAAATCAGGTCTAGAAACTAAACAACAAGCAGATCTATACAGCAACAAACGCGTACGTACTACAACAACGACTAATTAGTATACAAAAAGTTGAAGATTAGAGCTGACCTTAACGAATTATCTGCAAAGTAGCTCTCAAGAAGATGGAGAAAGATGAAGAATGGAAGAGGTGAGGTGCAAAGAGAGGTTTTATAAGTGAAGTAAAGAAGGCATGAAATTAGGGTTTTTCTGTGAGCCGTTGGATTATGTGATCTGACGGTTGTGAGGGAATCATATGTGGATTCTATACTCAGATGCCCTAGCCAGCCTCCTTCCTATAATTTGCTTTTTTATTGTCGTTTAGGTATAAGTGAGATGTTTAATTACGATTGTGTCCTTGCTAGGTTTCATTAATATCAACTCATGTCCTTTATTATTATTTTTTTATTTTTTATAATAATTTTTTGGGTAACCCCTGGTCCCATGTGTTAAACACTTGGAACATGGCCTTGTAGTTTTTTCCACTAGTTCAAAGTTCAAAGTTCAAAGGGTAACAATTTTACTTTTATGTGGTTATATTAACGAGTTGTTGGGTCCAGTGGCGGGTTAGAAATGAAGGGTCGTTTCAATCTTTTTGGAGACGCAATACAAAATGAAATTTATTCGTGTTTGGAAACAAGCAAAATCTAATATAACTATAAGGTAGTGTTTGGTATGCATGAATAAGAGACGGAATGGAATGGATAATTACGAGGGAATAAAGAAAATAATTGTTTGGTTGGTCAATGGAATGGAATCACTCATTCCATCAGACATTCAATTCTCTCAAAATCATTCCATCCACCCCCATGTTTTTTTTTTCATTTCATCCCCTCTGCACCATTTATCAACAACACCACAACCCACCACTTTTGTCACCACCCACCACCACTGACGCCATCGCCGCCACCAACCACCGCTGCCAACGCCAATCGTCATTGCCACCCACCACCACCGTCGACGCGGAATCAAACAAATATAAAACAATAAGTTTGCACTAATATTAATAGTTAGCATATTGATTTTCATTTAAGTGGGATCCTATTTTTTTGGAGGTTATAGGTTCAAGTCTGGGTTACTTGTACTATTGGTCCGGCTCTGAAACGAAGTTGTCTTCAACAATAAGAGACTTCAGATTTTCAAGATGGTGAAAGATGATAAATCATTTAGTTTCTCATGAGTTAAAAACAGATCAATAATGAATTTAACGTTTAATTGTTGGTGTGTTCGATAGCATCTAAGTGTTATCCTAATCTTTGTGTTTTCTAACCCTCGTTTTAACGTATTTTTTCTCTCTACAAGGATTATCTAAAACATCAATAGACACTTGCTTCCATGAATAGCTCACAATTGAGATCGGGTATGTGTTACAGATTTATAATAATTTATAAATACAAGTTTACCAAAACTTAAGCGCTTAAATATAAGTATCTTATAAACAAGAATTCTCAAATTTTATAAATCATAACTTTCACTCTAAGAGAGAAGAAAATTAATTCCCTAAAATAAGTACTAACACTCAAATATAACAAATCATCAAAACTTTGATATTAAACTTGATTTATAATTGCAAGATGGAAATCTAGATCACATTTCCCACTAACATAACATGCAATGCATTTGAACAAGGTTAGTCAACCCATAAAGTAATGACTGATTTTGATGGGTGGGCCTTTGAGACTTTCAACCATGAACCATGTGAGATTGTGAGATATGTATATCCTACACATCACATGATTTCATATCACAAAATCATTTGTATTTATATTAATTTATCGTTTTAAGGAGATACTTTAAAAATATTAGAAGTACAATATTTTTAAATAAATTAAAACATTAAAAATAATTCAATATATAAATAACGTAAATAGAAAAGTAAAACATATAAGTAATATACTATGTAGTTTAATTTAAAACTAGTTTTTTTATATCGCGCGTTGCGATGAAACCGAGCAAATAATAATGTAAAACAAACGTGATTTGAAAATAAAGCATGTTGTTTAGAAAGTCAAACCATTATAACGATTTAGTTTTTAATCGTACCGTTTTATGATACCAAATAAATACTTTATTTTGAGTATAATCTCGTTTTAACAAAACTTATAACGTAATGTCAGGGAAAGAAATCAAGCACAACTACGTACTTAAGTTTTTAGAAAAAAGTTATAAACGTATTAAAGAAGTATCAAATTAATCGATAAATTAATATATGTTAAAAAAGAAAAAAACAATTAATAAAAAAATGTAAAGGAAATAGATGTTTAAAAAAAAAGAACAATATGTTATTAAAAGTAAATATAATAATAAACTATTATAATATATTAAATATTAAAATAATAAAAAAATATATATTGTTATAAAAATAAAGTTACTATTCATCGTCCCTCGAAATCAATATATATATAATTCCCTCGCGCATTGCAGCGGGTATTTGGTCGGCAAAAAATCAGTTCAACTGATAAAGAAAACCCAAAACATAAAGGCGTGATATGCCAAAAAGGATGACGATACGTGTTTTACATCAATCGCACCATAAAAAACGAATATCGTTGACGGTTCTGATAGTACTAATACCGGTACCGATATAGTTTGGTAAAAATCTTTGTGGCATCGATATTGTTGGGACGGTATCAGTTCAGTTTATCACGGTATCGGTACCAATCAAAAGCAAATACTATTCATAATCCTATATAAATTATATGTGTAGTGTGTAATGTGTGTGTGTGTGTGTGTGTATATATATATATAATTATTACTATCGGCATAAACAATGGCGGATCCAAGATTTTTTTTTTCAATGGGGTCCATTTTTTCGTGTTTAGATTTTTCACAACCAAACCTTAGAATTTGCGGGTTGGTTGTCGTTTGGATCGGGTCGATGAGAGGAACATAACAAAATACAATATCATAACAAATATATATAATCATTACACATTAAAAAACACACAATAAAAACACGTTGAACTGGGTTGTATTGAATATGGTTGCCGGATTTTACTAGTTCTACTGTTAAAATATGTTATTACATATTTTATATAATTCATACATCATGTATATTGGGCCTGTTAATCTGGTTCATTTATTTATATGATAATTGGGCCTATGTTGTGGGCTTATGTTGTGGGCTTAATTGTGTTGGTGGACTGATAAAGGGTTGAGAGTGTGCAGGTTCATATGCGAAGGGTTAAAGTGTGAATATGTAGGGGCAAAGTGAAAGATTGAAAGATGCTGGTATAAAAGGGAGGAGATCTAGGGTTTCTGGACAATTCGCTCATTCACACACACACACTCTCTCTCTCATCTCACCTACCACATCAGATCTTCTCTATGTCCGTTCAAGTTGTTACGATCTGTTATTGATCCAGTGTGGATCTTGTTTAGTTGCTGATCCTTTTTTGTGGATATGTTGTTGCTGTTGATCCTGTGAATCATTGTATTTGGTTGTATTTCTCTGATTGGTCAACGGATTATCATCAGTTGATCATATCTCTTTGTATTTTGTTATATTGATATTACTATTGGTAAGATCTTGGGTAGTAGGGTGTTTTATGGGTTGGTTAACATAATAAAAGTTTTTCGTCGTCGTTTTGTCACTATATTTGGTGTTATTGTCTATTTCTGGTTGATTCATACCATTTTACATGGTATCAGTGCTTATTGGCTCTTGATTAAAGATTTTGGTTGTTCCGCTATGTGTTCTTTAGGTTCTGTTGCTTATTGTTTGGTGTTTGTGTTCTTCTATACTCGAAGAACATTGTAGATCTGGATCTTGTGAAGCGTGTCGTTACGGATCTAGTATGGCAAAAACCCTAGTTAGGGTTTGGAGATTCTAGTGAAAGATCTATTACCTTCTAGTGTTATTACATCCTGTGTTGGTCTCTGAAATCCTTATAAGATTTCAAGGCAAACTGACCTGGTTTAGTTGGCTTTCTGATCTGCGGATTGTAACCCTAGAAGGTTACAGTTTCAGATCTGCTTGGAGGGAGTTAAAAGCTGTTGTGAGATTTCTCCTCTCTTACTTTTATTTGTCTGTTGCACTTCATTTGTGAGTCCTAGGCATTGTTGTTATCGGGCTAGTCGGACTGGCACTTGATCGAGTATGCATGTTTGTCTGTTGCATTGTTCTTGTGCATTTTTATTTGTTGTCTTGTAGATTATTGATGTGCACAAAATGCAACATATAAATTACATCAAATTTGGCACAAAACTAACCCTTTTTTTAGTACTAATGTTGGAAAAAGTGTGCTTTTGTCTTCCTTTTTGTATTTTCAGGATTAAATGAGCTCAAAATAACAAAAGAAGCAAAAAGACAGCAAAATCTAACATAAATACAAGAAAGGGAACAAAAGTGATATGCCCGACCCCCCGACAGCATCTTCCCAAGCAAAACAAAAAAGACAAAAGACTGAACATGCCCCGTGCCCAGTGAGCACGGGGCCGTGCCCAAGTGCCAGCAGAAAAGACAAACTCATGAAAGCTTCTGTTGCCCACCACGGGGCCGTGCCCAGCGGACACGGGGGCGTGGTCAACTTCCTGCAGGCGCATTTATTGTAATTGCGAATTACAATTAATGAAGAGAGAGAATCAGATGGACACGGGGTCGTGCCCAGCGGACACGGGGTCGTGCCCCGAGCTTCTGTTCAGCCTATAAATAGGAGTGTTTGGAGCTCTTGCAACTCATCCCTTGGCACACCACCTCTCTCACACTTCACCCACCACCCACCACCACCATAACACCATCATCCACCACCATCATCCATTGTCCATCATAGAGTGTGCAAGTCGTCTCGGGATCCAAGATTGATCGTAAGAGTTCTTGACAGACAAACAAAGGCCATGTTTGCCTAAGTCTCTTACATCACTTGGTGAAGACAAGTGTTTAGTGTAATACTTTTTATTTTTAATCTTTTGCACTTTTTAATTGGTTTTGTATTAGTGACTTTAATTACTAGTTTCTTATGTTGAAGGTGATTTTTCCTTATCGTTTGTCCGTGGTGTCTTGGCATCATTTTACTGTCTGTATAAAATAAAAGATTTTCACCATTCATATCTCCACGGTCTATATGGAGGTATGTTGGCTACCTGGTCGGGGGTTAAGGGAACGGTTTGGTAAGAGTCTTGTCATTGTTCAGTGTATAGATCCTGCAAAGGACATGGGTCAAATTTAGTAGGACCTCCTTCAATACCCAAAGGTATTGGATGGCGGGGGTCCAAACTGTTTGATCCCCTCATAAGTTAAACTACTATTAAAACTTTAACCCAGCTACTTAGGACTGTATCCCTGCTGACTCAGACTACTTAGCTGAGGGTAACGTCGCCTTCAAAAGATGGGCCTACCACATTATGCATTAATAACTTAATTCATTATCTTTCAATAATCCGACCCTTTAGGATTATATCCTTGCTGACTCAAACTACTGGGTTGAGGGTAACGTCACCTTCAAAAGAGGGGCCTACTATAATAACTAAGATAATCTCTTAAACAAGTGCAAAAGTGCGAAAATAATCAAAGGTTACACTACACACGAGTCGGATCCAAGTGATTCATCTTGTCTATCTGTTTTTATTTTTATTTTATTTTTCAGCATTTTAGTTAGTTTTATTTTCTTAGTTTAAAACTTTTTTCTAACATTTTGATTTGGTTAGACGTTGAGGATAAACCGGTACTAAAAGCTCTTGTGTTCTTGGACGACCTCGGTATCTTACCAACACTATACTACATCCACGATGGGTGCACTTGCCCATATGTGTATTTAGTGTTAGTAAATATCGTGTTTTATAAATTTAAAACTTGGCTAAAAAGTGTAAAAAAAGGCTTAAAATATATACCTAAATTATATTACACCTAACGCACATCAATTATAGTGGTTGTGCACCTGTATTATGCTTGTCCAGGCACCTATAGAGTGATGAACCAGGAATCTGGCCTCTAACACAGTCTGCAGTTTGTGATTCTTGTTGATTGTTGTTGTTTGATTGACTTCTGTTTGTTATTTTGTGTATTCTATTTTTTATTGTTATAAATGGATCCTGGTAGTACCTCACAAACTTTGATTAACAAACTAGACATAGGAGACCCCTTATACCTTCATCCAAGTGATTCGAGTGCTTTGACTATTATTAGTATTAAACTAAAGGGTGCCGAGAATTATGTTGTTTGGTCGAGTGCTATGAAGCTTGCATTAGAAGCTAAAAACAAATATAGGTTTATTGATGGTAAAGTGGAAAAATCTAAGGATGATGATGTTTTAGCTAATCAGTGGGATAGATGTAACTATATCGTGTTAACATGGTTGTTAAACTATATTTATGAGGAACTTTTTCTTGGTCAAGTTTTCTCTAAGTTGGCTTCTGAAGTTTGGACTGATCTTAAATAGTCTTTTTACAAGGTTGATGGTTTTGTTGTCTATGACTTATATAAAAAAATTAATATTATTTCTCAAAATGGCAGCACTGTTGCTAGGTATTATAACAGGTTGACAACAATGTGGAAGCAGTTTGATGCTATGCTTCATATGCCTTCTTGTTCTTGTCAAGCTGCTAAGGATTACATTGACTTTTCAACATTAATAAAACTAATGCAGTTTCTCATGGGCCTTGATGATGTTTATCAGCCAGTGATAACTAATCTTTTGACAAGAGAACCATTTCCCTAAGTTAAGGTGGCATTCTCTATTGTTTATAGAGAAGAGTCACATGGATTGTATAGTAGTGGGTCTAAAACACAGAGTGTGTCTTCTGTGTCTAAGTCTAATCAAGGTTTTGATTCTAAAAGAAGATTAACTAGAGGACCTAATGCTAACACTGCAATATATTGGGTCATACCATTGATAGGTGTTTTGAAATTGTTGGTTATCCCCAAGGTTTTAAGAAAAGAGTTAATAATAATCCACCTAATAAAGGCAACTTTACTAATAATAATAATAATAAATCTAATTTTGTTATTGGAACATCTGCTTCTACTAGTGTGTCTGGTTTACCTTTTACACCTGAGCAGATTACCAAGTTATATGAAAAAAGTGGGTCAGAGTCTCAGAATCCTAATATAGGAAGTGAGTGTTTTAATGTGTCTAACTTTGTTAGTTGTTCCAGTTCTGTCATGTTTAGTAATAACTATAGGTGGATTGTTGACTCTGGTGCAAGTTAAGACATGGTTAAAACTGATGAAAATTTAATAAATGCAGTTGATGTGTCTGAGTTTGGTATTACTGTTGGTCATCCAAATGGAACTAATGTTAAAGTTTTAAAAATTGGTAATCTAAAACTGACAGAGGATATAGTTTTGAAAGATGTTTTTTATGTTCCTGACTATTGTGTTAACTTGTTGTCTGTGTACAAGTTGGCTAAAGATAATCATGTTTCAGTTGTCGGTAATGAGGATAGTTGTGTATTACAAGATTTTAGGTCAAGGAAAATCTCGGTGAATGGTAGTCAGGATAGTGGGTTGTATTTTATAGGAAGTAATGGTAATACTGTTAATGCTTGTTTTAATAGTTCTATGAAGTCTTTTACTTGGCATGGTAGGCTAGGGCACCCTCCAGATTAGGTATTAGTTGTGTTAAAACAAAATCTTAACATAAACTCTAGTGATCATGGTCCATGTGAGATATGTCATAGAGCAAAGCAAGTTAGGGTCCCATTTCCTTTGAGTGAACATAAAACTAAATCTGTTGATGACTTAGTACATTTGGATTTGTGGGGTCCATACAAAGTCACAAGTTATGAAGGGTTTAAGTATTTTTTTGACAATTGTGGATGATTTTTCAAGGTCTGTGTGGTGTTATTTTTTGTCAAATAAAACTGAAGTGTTTGAAAATTTAAAAGATTTCTATGAACAGGTCTTAACTCAGTTTAAAAAGAAAATTAAGGTGTTTAGGAGTGACAATGGGACTGAATTTGTGAATAATAACATGCATATGTTTTGTAAATCTGAAGGTATTTTACATCAAACCTCTTGTTCCTATACACCACAACAGAATGGTGTGGTGGAAAGGAAACATAGGCATCTTTTAAACACAGCTAGGGCCATGATATTTCAGGGTGGTTTGCCTTTGAGATTTTGGTCAGACTCCATTCTAACTGTTGTATATCTAATTAACAAGTTACCCTCTTATGTGTTGAATGGTAGGAGTCCTTTAAAAATGATGTTTGGATTTAGACCCTCTTTGTCACATTTGAGGAACTTTGGATGTTTGTGTTTTAGTACAATTTTAAATGAATCTAATAAGTTTACATACCATGTAGACAAATGTGTTTTTCTTACTTATTCAAATGTCAAAAAAAGGGTATAAATTGTGGAGTTTGGACAATAAGAAATTTTTTTTTCTAGAGATGTCAGTTCTGTGAAAATGTGCACTCTTTTAAGATTAAGTCATTTGATAACCAAGAAGATGTGTGTGAAATAAATCTGAATCATATATATATATATATACACATATATATATATATATATTTGACAATGTTGCATATGAAGTTCCTAACATCCCCAATGATGAAGAGGGTACAAGTGGTGTTCATGATCATGTTAGTGATGATCAGCAACCACAGTCACCCTCTACATCAGCCCCTATTTCTGATGTTGATCTTGTTCAACAAACAGAGCAGGTGAGCAGTAGTGATCAGGGTAATAGTGGTAGGGTAGAGGATACTTCAGGGTCAAATGTTGACACAAACATATCTGAGGACACACAACATGTTAGAAGATCTTCTAGAAATTTTTCTATGCTTAAAAGATTTGATGAGTTTATAGTTGAGGGTAAAGTTAAATATGGTATTGAGAAATCTGTTAACTATTCAAATTTGTCAGTTGATAATATGTGTTTTGTGTCTAATTTGAATAAAACAGTTGAACCAACTTGCTTTAGTGATGCTGTTAAAGATTCTGGGTGGGTAGATGCTATGAATAAAGAGATGGGAGCTTTGTATAGGAATGGTACTTGGACTTTGGTAAATTTTCCTAAAGATAGAAAGCCCATAGGATGTAAATAGATATACAAGATTAAATATAAATCTAATGGTGAAGTTGAGAGGTTTAAGGCTAGGCTAGGAGCTAAAGGGTATAGTCAACGTGAAGGGCTTGATTTTGGAGAGACTTTCTCTTCGGTTGTTAAAATGGTCAATGTTAGGCGTGTCATAAGTGTGGTTGTTAAAAATAATTGGCAAATATATCAATTGGATGTTAATAATGTATTCCTTTATGGGTCCATCTTTGAAGATGTGTATATACAATTACCACCTGGGTATTTTCCTGAAAATGATACTAGAGTGTGTAAGTTGGTTAAGTCCTTATATGGTTTAAAACAGGCACCTAGAAAATGGAATGAAAAGTTAAATGAAGTTTTACTCAAGATGGGTTTTGTGCAAAGTCTATGTGATCATTCTATGTATATACTTTCTGATCAGTCTGTGTCTGTTGTTCTTTTGGTCTATGTGGATGACATTGTCATCACTTGTAATTCTGAAGTTGATATTTTTAGAATTAAATAAGTTGATATTTAATTCTTTTTTTTACCTTTCAAAAAAAAAAAAGAATTAAATAAGTTTCAAGTGACAATTTTCAAATCAAGGATTTAAGAGTATTAAAATATTTCCTTGGTATTAAGGTCTTATATTCTTAAAGTGGTATTTGTTTGAAGCAACGGAAGTATTGTCTTGAGTTACTTAATGAATTTGGGTATTTAGGTGTTAAACATGTTAACACCCCTAAAGAATAAAGTCATGTTGTTGTTAACAAGCTAAGACAAAATCAAAGTGTTGTTAAAGATGTTACAAGCTTTCCAAAACTTATTGGCAAACTGATATATTTGTCTATTACCCGACCAGATATAAGTTATGCTGTACAGTTTTTGAGTCAGTTTATGCATGCTCCACAAGAGTGTCACTTGTAGATTGCTTTGAGAATACTTAAATATCTAAAGCAGTCTCTAGGTAAAGGGATTTTGTTTAAAAAAGAAAATGACTTTGTGTTAAAAAGATTTGTTGATTCTGATTGGGCTAAGTGTTTTCGCCTCTAGGAAGCATGTTACTGGTTTTCGTATTTTTTTGGAAAGTTCACTTGTTTCTTGGAAGTCTAAAAAACAAAGTGTTGTAGCAAGATCTACGGCAGAAGCAAGATATAGAGCAATGTGCTCTGCTTCTTGTGAGGTTATGTGGATCTTAAATATCTTAAAAGAATTAAAAGTGGAATACAAATTTCCAGTTAAGTTATACCATTCCTATCCTTGCATTCATCTACTGAATCGTTCGTTCACTCTCATACCCTGATTATTTCCAATTATTCTTTTGACTTTTATACAAACCCTACTTACAATAAATCGGTCTAAACGTTCAATTCTTTAAACAGATATCCTCGTCGGTTCAGTTCGGTCAAATGACTCCTTACTTTTAAAACTATCTTCCATGCGTTATTTCGCACAACCTTTAATTAGTCGGTCCATTACCACCAAAACCTTTTGAAATCCCAAAACCTACCATCCTAGTTTTTCCACAAATAAACAATTTTTCTACAAACATGTGATTTTACTGATGCTCCACAAAACCGATAAAACTTTCTTACAACCTACAATGTGGGCCGCACCTTTTATCAAAATACAAACCATCTTACACAAAAACTTTTCTTCTTAGGTAACATCTTTTAAAATATTTTACCCATCAAGTTATTCAAACCTAGCCTAACTCACTTTGCCTATACACACACATGCACGTTTCTACTTACGATTAATGCCTCAAATCGCCTTAGTCAAGCGAAAATCTTTACAAGTCTATCCTTTTCGTTCCTCAAAATTTCCATACATTTTCCACACACTTCAAACTTCCAAATCTCGATTTTAGTCAACCATTTTAGCCAAAATGCTTTCTCCAAAGTCTTCCTCTTGAATAAATTTCGGGACGAAATTTCCTGAAGGAGGGGAGACTGTAACGCCTCGCTTTTTGTAACTTTCCTTAATTAGAAAGATTGTCTCGTATTTCTGTTTTCGGAAACTTGTAGTCTCTTGTTATCGTATTTTGTTTCAAATCGTCGTAAACTGAGGCGTTGATCATAATGAAATTGATTATTTTATAAGAATTATACATTTCTTATTCATGCTTGTTTATACGAATTAATTCAAATATGTACTTGATGCATATTCGTGATTCTCGTAAAACACAAACTTGTATACTTACAAACTATCGTAATTACGCGTTTAAACATTTCATACATGCGAATACTTCATTGTATATCCACAATACTTAAATTATACTTTTATACTTAGTTCCAACATAAGTTCATGTTAATTATATGTAGTATACATTAAAACAACAAACATTTCAAACATAAAGGGGCAAAAGTGTCAAAAAAATAAAATCAGCCCAGAGAGTCAAGGTCGCGCGTCGTGGCACCCCCTTGATCACTTCCGCGACCCGCGAAGCAGGTCGATCCGCAGCCAAACGAACACAGCTTGCGCATTGGTCCATTATTGGTCTGCATCTCCCACCTAACTTCATTTATTTCACTTCTAACACCCGACCCTAGTCCCCCACTATAAATAGACTCATCCTAACTCTCATTTTCACTTTCCAAACCTCTCAAACACTTACAAATCCTCTAAAACCCCCTAAATTCTCTGATTTTGAGCTGAAAGTTCAAGGTCTTAAAAAGTGAGTTCTAGCTCACTTCCTTCTTCAATCTTCTTTGTTTCTTCTTCAAACTTACTTGGATAACCTATAGGAATGTTTTCACAAGTTGGCCATGGCAAACTAAGGTGAAACCTCACCATATTTGAGGTCCAAAGTAAGATAAATTTTCTGTTTTTGTTCATGTTATCATAACTTCATTTTCTTCTACTTTTTTCACCATTTCTTCTTCTACAAAGCTTGGAACACCTCCAGGAGTGTTTCCACAAGATTACCATGGTAATCTAAGGTGGAACATCACCATTTTGAGGTCCAAACTTTCTGTTTTTGAAGAATCTTGGTTAAACTTTACAACACTTAACTTTTTCTACTTGAATCTTGTACATAGCAACCTCCTAAACCCATCAATGGTTGTGGAACTTGTTAGAGTCAATTCTTACAAGTTTATAGGTACAAACAACCTCTAAACTTTCTGTTTTATTAGGGTTCAATACAATCCACAAGTGTTGAAGTCACATAAGTTTACCATAGTTCATATGGCGAGACTTATGTTTCATGCAAGTGTGAACATTGGATGCTTTGGCAAACCTAACTTGGTTCCACACCTCACTTTATGATTTATTTGTTAATGTATTAGTTAGTTATTTGTTCCTTGTTATTCATGACCATCCGAATCATCCTTGTGATGATTTGTGTAGTGGTGAATCATACAAAGAGGTAAATCCTTCATGCTTGACTTACATGATAATATATGATAACCTATGATGGACTTAGCTTAGATTATTAATATAACTATATAAACTTATATATATATATATATAAGAACTTGGCCAAGCTTGTGATAATAATTGGTTTATGGTTATTCATCATAAATTAGGGCTAACTTACTACGATTCTAAGTCACTCGTTGTCGATTCTAATGGGCAAACTAGAACCCATGAAATCACATACAATTTAGTGTCACTACGAGTACTTAGACTAGATAATACTTTTATGAATACATACTTTTTGTACTTTAAATTCTACATCTCGAATCTAACCACTCCTTAAACATCATGTAATCTTACCATTCAATACTTATTCATAAACAACTCGTCACTCACGGATAATCGGAAGGCTTTGCAATATTGTGAGTATACTCGACACCTTTTTTACCGTTTGACACTTTTTGGGTGCAACATGTTTACATATACAAAACACACTCAACATACATACTTTTATGCAATCATACAAACAATCCAATACATGCTTACTAATATGTTATGCTTGATTCGTCATTCTAGGTTTGTCGTTTTGTGATAAACTTGTCATTAACTTCGTACGAGCCTACCCTTAATATGTATAACGCTATAGGAGTAACACACCGCCCGTGAACATGAGGTTATGTTAAGGCATTCATTCATACTTGCGTTAAACCTTGGGTTGACTTGTTTGTTCACATGCCAGTTTATACGTTAATCTTGATAACTAGGTTTGTATAACAACCCTCCTAAAATATTTCCGACACTCCTAATATATTTAGAACATCCCTATACGTCCTAAAATACACCCCGTATACGTAAAATGGTCCTAAATACCTTTATTTTTATAAAAATTAAATAAAAATCAATTTTTATAGTCTCTCGTGGGCCGCGAAGACTTGTTCTTCATCTTACGCGGGCCGCGAGCGAGTGGACATGAGGCAAGCCCCGGAGCTGCCACGTGTCATACGCGTGTCGAGCCTAGAGCAGTGACCGGGCCAAGCTAGGTCCTACGCACCCTATGTCGCGGGGCGCGAAGGCCCCTTCTGTTTCTTACGCGGGCCGCGAGGAACTCGAAATCAGATCCTATAAATTGGATCGATCGGCCTTCAGTTTCTGTCGTTCAAATCTCAAAATTCTCTCTCAATTTCTATAGCGTAGAAGTAATACCCGGGCATTATACCCCCTAATTAATGAATTTCTGCCTCGTTGTAAGTATTTTAACCCCCGGTTACGTATTAGATACGCTGCCCGATTGATCTAGTGCTCCGTAACGGCTGTTGAGGATCTGCCCGACGTAGTCGTTGGAGTTCTGTCTCGGGGAGGGTATAACTAATGTAAAATTTGGGTTATAATACTAACACGTATGCATTGTGTAATTAATAGATTATAACTAGAAAAACACAAAGGGAAACCCTAAAGTTGCAATGTGAGTAATCCTCCTTTTTGCAAACTGTTTTACAAAACCTCAAATTGTTTTAAATTATATTTTACAGTGATTGAGTATTTGTAATTCTACAATTATCGTCGGTATGTTGGGGTTTTGTATACAAAATTTGTTACTACACTGTGAGTAGTAACATGACCACAAGTCGGGTTGACAGTACCGTGGGTGGTAATTAAAGTAGAAAAAATAAACAAATGTAATTGCGAGATCGCCCTCAATGACTGTAAACTGATAAAACCTGTCTTGATTAAATTGGGATTCACTCACCGGTATTTCTGTAACGCCTGCGTCCCTAGACTTTTAGCTAATTGTCACCTTTAGCCCCTGTACTATGGGATATTTGATACTTTGCAAATCTAATACTATGATTCTTGATACTTGACACTTGGAAACTATGATTCTTGATACTTGATACTTGGAAACTATGATCCTTGATACTTGGAAACTATGATTCTTGATACTTGATACTTGGAAACTATGATTCTTGATACTTGATACTTGGAAACTATGATTCTTGATACTTGAGACTTGGAAACTATGATCCTTGATACTTGGAAA
Source organism: Helianthus annuus (assembly GCF_002127325.2). Taxonomy (NCBI): domain Eukaryota; kingdom Viridiplantae; phylum Streptophyta; class Magnoliopsida; order Asterales; family Asteraceae; genus Helianthus; species Helianthus annuus. Next base: position 128,204,403 of record NC_035439.2, read on the forward strand.
CTATGATTCTTGATACTTGAAAACTATGACTCTTGATACTTGATGCTTGGAATCTAGATTCTTGACTCTTGATACTTTGGTACTTGACTCTTGAGGCTCGTGAAACTTGAGACTTGGTTGAACGAGGGACTGGAGTCTTGTAACTGGCGGGAACTATGAAACTTGGAAACTTTGGTGTTAGTAATGTAATCTAGTTATGTGATTCTAACGTCCAATAATATGCAACACAACGCTTAACCTAACTTGCAAAACGAATCAAAGACGGTTAAAAGGAAAGGATGGGATTGACCGAATGGCAATCGGATGACCATCCGATCGGATGACCAACCGATCGGATGGCCGTTCGATCGAAGTGCCATCCGATCCGTGTACACCGCCTCTCTCCTCTTCTCTGACACTATAAATAGGCCTGTCACATCATTCTCACTAATGTGACAGCCTTACTCGATCCTGACGCACACACTCATCTTTTGTTCCATTTCTCGGCGATTTCGGTACGTTTTACACTAGATTCTTGTACGTCTTTGATCTACACGTTATTCTCTACATGATTCTCCTTTTAAAATCTCACTGTTCACCGTGAAATCTCTAAGATTTGAGCTATTGAGGGTGACGTCATCATGGTGGTTTGTACAAACTATGGTGTGATGTCATTCCTGCCAAGGATCTGAGGAATTTCATGTGTTTTACTCTGAATCTTAACTAAATCTAGAATTTTTAATTAAAACTTATGTTTATCTCCTTCATTTCTTAACTTTTCACTTAAAACGGTGGAATCCTGATCTAAACGGACTGAAGACTTGATGATTAGTCTTGAGTCGGCTTAGAAATGGATTGTTGCCGGAGAAGATGACCAGAGTACGGATTCCGACATAAGCACCGGCAAGAACAGACGACTGGACGGACTGGGGTGATTTCCATCCGATCAGAACGGATGTACACTGGTGTGTTTACCATTGTCTCAATACGTACCGTGTCGTCACCGTCAAAGCAGAAACTTAGAAACTTTACAAGGTTGTGAACGGGACAAGGACAACCCAATCGAGTGGCAATCCGATCGGATAGCCATCCGATCAAACTACCATCCGATCAGGTGACACTTGCCTCGTAACCTTACACATTTTATGTAACATACCAATTTTATCATATAAATTATAAGGTTTGGTTAAATTTATTAACCACTAGTTACTAGTAAATAGTTTATTTTAATAATTAGTCAACCCAAATAGTTCTAAATACTATCTTATTTGGTTGACATAATACAATTAATTGGCCTGTATATGGGTGACTTTTCTAAAATAAAATAAAAGTATATAATAGCTTATTTTATTAGACGGGTAGATTATGGATAAGTTAACTATTAGAAATATAAAGTACCTAGACGGACCCAGGAACCATCCAATAACTAAATTATAAAAATAACATTTCATTTGAACCTACTCTGTTTTAATGAAACTTAGACCCAAATGTAGAAAAAAATATTCTCGTTCTAATGACATAATTATTATTTTCTAGAACGCCATATTTTAGAAGTTATACACGCCAAATAAATAAATCAGTTGAATTAATTATAATAAGTAAATTAATAAAATAATAATAGTAAATCTAACTTTTCAATTAAGTAAACGTACGTGTTCGATTTTAAATAAAATAATAAAAAAATTAAAAAGATAAACATATGAAATATAATAATAATATATATAAAATAATATACTAAAAACTTACACATGTAAGTTAGATAGGATAGGATGGATGACAGAACATTGAAAAGCTGCTTAGCCTTCACGCCAATTTCCTACTATAAATAGAGGATAATATTCAGATTTTTTCATCCCATCTTTCCTTCTTTATCTCTCTAAAAATCGCCAATTTCCTCTCTCTCTCTCTCTAAAATAATGTTTATTATTTATTTAATAAATAATAATAAGGTTCTGCCTCGTTTTAAGTGTTTTAACTCCCGATCACCGCTACCCTTTCCGATTGATCTGAGCCTCATAACATATGTCAGGGCTCTGCCCGACTAAGTTGTTGGGATTCGGTCTCGGAGATCGGGATAAGGTTGAATAAGGGGTACTATACTTAACACGAGTGCATTATATATTTTTATAGTTCAAAAGTTATACCCAAAATTTATACCAAGAGATTTTCTAGTTGAACCTTAAAGTTACACAGTGGGTCCATTCTCTTTTCTCACTATTTTATTCTCTTTTTATGATTTACCCAAAACTATTATTTATTATTCTATTTTGTAAACAAAATTCATATCTATTATTTTATTTACCCAATAGGAAACCCTAGTTGAGACACCTAAGTAATTCTGCACAAACCCTAAAATTTTCAGAACTATCGGAATCAGGATCAGGACCCCTAAAACTCAAGGGGGGATAAACCCTAATCAATATTTATCTTCTAAATTCGTTGTTGAAATTAAATTTGATCGTACAATCAACTCAGCAAAGCTACCCCGAAACGTGTCCACCCTACCCTACTTTTGTTACCCGTCGCGCCACGTGACAGGATCAGTGGTCCCTGTCGCGACACGCGGGGGAGACCACTTTTCAGATATAAATAGGGGATGTTGGCACTTGCATTCTGTTGTTCCTACGACGTCAAAATTCATTATGTACGTCAAGTTATAACCATTTTACTTCAAACACACACAATTCCCGAGGTGCTGCCGTAGAAACAGGGTAATAACCCGATCGCTATTACGATTCGATGTCCGATCGATTGAAACTATCCAACAGATGTTTAAGTGCTGCCCACATTAGGGTTATACTTTGTCATTCGTCGTGATTTCGACTTGAATGTTTGAGTGTTGTCCAAATTCGGGCTACACTCTGTCATTCGTTGTGAATCCGCTGGATGTTTAAGTATCGCACTTTGTCATTAGTTGTGAAGGTTTTAATCTCGTGAGTTTATCGTAAATGCTGTATTAGTTATCTACCTAGTTTCGTGTGCATTATCCATTAGGTTATCAGGCTTATCAGTAGACTAAACTCTACCCCATCCACTTACAATCAAAGTAAATGCTAGTTCTCAGAAGAATCTGAATCATGAAGCTTGTTAATTCAATACTGCATGCTTATAATGTGAGTCATTCTCTTTTTATCAACTGTTTTACAAAACTCCAAATTATTTTCAAATTTATAATTACAGGGATTAAGTCTTTGTAATCACCAAGTTACAGCCGGTATGTGGGGTTTTGTATACATTACTTGATAATCTTCAACATTAGGGCAGCCAATGGGTGATATGACCATAATCACAGACACCACTGGACAGGTGGGCCAGTGGGTCGAGTGATAAAGTACCGTGGGTAGTTGGTTTGATATCAGAAACATTGTAATCGCTCTTAATACTGTGAATTATAACAAATCTGTTTTGTATAAAACCTGAATGAACTCACTCGGTATTTCCCCGCTGACAAAACCTTTTTAAAACACGTTTCAGGTAATTACAGTAGATTGGAGTAAGGATTGGATCCGGCACTGAGGGACTTCAAGAAGTGGCTTATTTTATTAAATTGAATCAAATTAAGAAACATTGTTTTATAAAATCAAATTTATTTATATTAAAGCTACCATTGTAAAACATAGGTTTTATCCCATCTATTTCATAAATAAAATCCGGTGTTTTTAAACTCTGATATTTTTCTAACTCACGGTCCTGATGAAATTTCCGCTGCAATGTTTTTCAAAAATAATCACCGGTACCACTGGACTGCTCGCGGCTTCCGATTCCGGCCAGGATGGGGTCGGGGGTCGTGACAGTAAAAGGTGGTATCAGAGCTAAGCCACTACTTTAAGCCTATAAGTGTTGTAATAATAATACTTACGCTTAAATAAAAGAGTTAGGAGACTGCTATTAACTGGTAGCACATCTGATAGCATTTAGACTTAAACATAAGAAAAGATGCCTTAGTATAAGCTAAGCCACTTGTTTAAGCAATTAGGTGTTGTAATAATACCTAAGTTTAAACGGGGAGTTAGGAACTTAATATTATCTTATAGCACTCAGGATGATAGTTAGACTTGAACTTAAGAATTTTGCCTTAATACAAGCTTCAAGATAAATTACTTATCTAAGTATAATGTAAGGGATATTGGTATGCCATAAGAATGTCGATTAGCAGGCAATAGCACTTAATTGCTATTTATTCTTGCTTATGGGTATTACTTGGTTTAGAATAAGAAATTTTATGGGAATGTAAATTTCCTTGCTTCTGGATAAAAGCCCTAATAGAAGAGGCACCTTTAAAATCTTGAAAAGATACTATTTATTGGAAATAGAAAATTTTCTCCGGCAAAACTGGGTATAGAGTAGCAGACTCTCCCATTTGTCCAGATATACTGAAATTACCTCTCCGACGAGTACCGGGTAAGACGGGGTATATGATATGTCAAACGAGTGACAAGATTTCCCTAAATAATATCTTGACCAGATTTCTGACTGGTCCTTGGAAATATGAATCTGATAAATACATTAACTTTATAAAGGATATGTATATTACCGCATGTGAAATATGTGATTATATAGATATGTATATCTATAAGGAAATCCAAAAAACTATAAGGATTAACAATTTAGAATAAAGCACAAGCATATGTGTCTAGATTTTTATCAGGAATCTCTTTTCTGATATCAAACATTATTTCGTTTGATCATCTACCACGTAACTCGAGCGACAATAATGATAAATGGAAACACATTAGGTTGGGACACCATCAAAAATATAAGAATTACCAATGTGTTACCATAAATTATTAACGCCATAATTATGAACTCAAATAAGAAGCATGTAAAATTTTGTTGGTGCACAAGAAAACACATGAAACTTAAATTATATGTCCCCAGACGTTGAAGTTTAGCACACACGACTTTCCAAGGCAAGACCTTCGGAAAATATAAACTGGGCACAATAACACCAATACTAATTCCGTCAGTAGAAGAACTACTAATCAATAAGAAGTACTTTGCCACACGATCCTACAAACGATCTGAATATCGCTAAGGTACGTTGGAACAATATTTCACAAACATCGGTGCATAGTCTAATCAGAGTCATAATTATTAGCACGACAAAAGAAATCACATACCTTTGCAACTCTCTCTATTTTCATTTTAGTCAACATTCCATGATAACATCACCCAACAACGGTTATCACACGAAATTCCAGATAAAGTTCCTTTTCGTTGAAATTCTGACTTCCGCATATAATAAGTTGACTTTCGTATTTCTACTTCTTCTAAAAGAATCATTATACCATTTCTTTCATAGCAACAAAGATTGATCCATTTCATTTCTTGGTAAATCTACACGTTACACATGCACTGTTCATTACGCATGTGGTTCATTTAAGTTATGAAGACCATAAAAAGGGCATCATACCAAATTAGTTGTTTTATCAAAAGTTCAAATATCATTTCACTATACTTGATCTTTGCATTGTAAACCGCATTCTTGCAAAAACGATCATTCTTTGCAAATGAATCAATGAAATTCCTGAAAACTCGCTTTTCTTTTGAAAAATATACATGGTTTATGTTGTGACCATGTCCGAACTTACTTATTTAAAAATCATTTTGTATAAATCCAGTTCAATTATTTTGAACTTGCTCGCATTACATATTCATTTCAAAATCACATATGATGAATTTAAGCTATCCTATTCAAAATAGTCCCAACAAGCAATTCAATTATTTTGCTTGGCCTTCGACTTCACTGAATTATTTCTTGGATCACGATCACCTTAGGGTAACATTTTCAAAACCTGAAGATTTCGCTAATCTCGCTTTATACAGATTTAATTATTCATACTGAATTCGCTTCATTAGTTATTCATATTCAAGCAATCTTAACACAAATCGGGTGCTAAGATAATGACACACAAATTCTTGTTATATTCCAGTGTATCTCTTAAATGATTCTTACATCATCCATCAAGCATTTCGCAATCTTTATTGCTTTATCATCTTGAACTGAAAAACACTATTCAATTATTTCATTTTTCAATCCTACTAGATAGTTTAAAACAAACATTCAGCTTTATTTTTCCTTCAGTTCCAAACATGATAAACTCATTCAATCATTCTTATTTTTTTCAACATTATGAGACAGGTATTTTCTTTAGTTCGAAACTTGAGCTAATTTCTTTTCATATCTATGTACAGATTTATTAAATTTTGTTAGCTCATTATCTTAAAACAATCCTAATATATGTTAAGATAAAAGTACACAAATTCATATCCCATTCCGTGTATATCTAAAAATGTCTTTCATTATTGATCGAAAATTTCATGCTATTCATTTGATCCTTCATCATCAGTTGAAAATCCTATAATATTTACTTAAACTTTAAATATAAATTTAATTGATTATGTAGGGAAACTTACATAAATAATTACCTAATTTATAATATAGTATTACTATACCTAAGAATTTTGTTCAATCATTAAGATGAAGAATTATATTTCAGCAATACTCTCGTCTAAAATTTTATTAGTAATTAATATTAGTAATAATATATGAATAACAGTAGTATCATTTTTAAGTATTCGGATTATTGTCAGGAACAGGTATTGGATAAGCCTAGCCTTAGTTAGGCATGGACTGGCCACCTATGCTTAAACAAGGCAGCACTAACCAATATCCAACCATGATAATAATTATTTAATGTATATAAATTAAGTCATCATACTTATTTAGTAAAATTTAAATATATATATATATATATATATATATACACATATATATACTTTGTACTGTAGAAAGAAAACATATTTTCATAAGACAATACCAGAATTAGAGGGACGAATAAAATTATATAAATAATTATGTATCACATATTTTGTGGTACCATAAACTCTGGAAAGAAAATAACCATATAAGAATAATATAGAAGTCATCAACTACATTGGGTAAGGAGAACATGGTAATATATAAATAGTCACTGTTTTCACTTATTTACAACATTTGTAAATACATTCACAACGTTATATAATTTCAAAATGAAAATAAGTAATCACATAGAATCAACACATTAAGTGTTATATATTTACAAAATATTTTACAAATACTTTTGTACAGTAAATATTTTTACACCTGTATTTACAACTTTCATTTAAACGTTATAAATAATAGTGATTTCTTTTACAAAATAATAAATTATTTTGTAATGTAATAACTTCATTACAATATTTTAAATATAAGTTATTTTACCTACTATAGTAAAATACTAAAATAATATTTATTTCAAAATAGTGACCATTTACATATAGTAAAAGTGCGTAACAAATAATACATATTACATTTGCTTTACAAATATAATGGTTGGTCATGCCAAAACAACTTGTTCTTATTATATTTCCATCTCTAGGACATAGTATGAAAAATATGGTTACTAATAGTATACTATCACAGTGTTTCACAATTAAAACAACTTGCAATTCCAAACAACGATACACTAACTCTACTGTCTCTTGGTGTATCTTTGCAATTCACTCATCTCAAAACTTTGTCATAAATATTTAACAAATCAATTTTTCATACTTTTATTCCATTTGGAATCTGTCAATTCTAAGTCTTCCTCGGTTGCCAATCAAATTAAGCTTCCTTCTGACAAAGAATTTTTTTTATTAATTCTAAAAGTCTTTCACATTCATATCTCTTGACTATCTATCTTTTGGCTTGAACCTAGTCACTTTGAAAATTATATCATTTCATCTCATTCGTTTGTCATCGATTTCTTGAACTAATCCAGTTAAACCATTGAATCTCACTTATTGTCAAACTAGTATTCACAAAATTTGATACCTTGATTCTACCTTAAATTTGTTTTTATTAACTAAAAAGTGACATAAGTCTAAAAGAAATATCGTAATCCAAATCTCGAGGACGAGATTTAAAACAAGGTGGGAAGGATGTAACATACCAATTTTATCATATAAATTATAAGGTTTGGTTAAATTTATTAACCACTAGTTACTAGTAAATAGTTTATTTTAATAATTAGTCAACCCAAATAGTTCTAAATACTATCTTATTTGGTTGACATAATATAATTAATTGGCCTGTATATGGGTGACTTTTCTAAAATAAAATAAAAGTATATAATAGCTTATTTTATTAGACGGGTAGATTATGGATAAGTTAACTATTAGAAATATAAAGTACCTAGACGGACCCAGGAACCATCTACTAACTAAATTATAAAAATAACATTTCATTTGAACCTACTCTGTTTTAATGAAACTTAGACCCAAATGTAGAAAAAAATATTCTCGTTCTAATGACATAATTATTATTTTCTAGAACGCCATATTTTAGAAGTTATACACGCCAAATAAATAAATCAGTTGAATTAATTATAATAAGTAAATTAATAAAATAATAATAGTAAATCTAACTTTTCAATTAAGTAAACGTACGTGTTCGATTTTAAATAAAATAATAAAAAAAATTAAAAAGATAAACATATGAAATATAAAAATAATATATATAAAATAATAAACTAAAAACTTACACATGTAAGTTAGATAGGATAGGATGGATGACAGAACATTGAAAAGCTGCTTAGCCTCCACGCCAATTTCCTACTATAAATAGAGGATAGTATTCAGTTTTTTTCATCCCATCTTTCCTTCTTTATCTCTCTAAAAATCGCCAATTTCCTCTCTCTCTCTCTCTCTAAAATATTGTTTATTATTTATTTAATAAATAATAATAAGGTTCTGCCTCGTTTTAAGTGTTTTAACTCCCGATCACCGCTACCCTTTTCGATTGATCTGAGCCTCATAACATATGTCAGGGCTCTGCCCAACTAAGTTGTTGGGATTCGGTCTCGGACATCGGGATAAGGTTGAATAAGGGGTACTATACTTAACACGAGTGCATTATATATTTTTATAGTTCAAAAGTTATACCCAAAATTTATACCAAGAGATTTTCTAGTTGAACCCTAAAGTTACACAGTGGGTCCATTCTCTTTTCTCCTTGTTTTATTCTCTTTTTATGATTTACCCAAAACTATTATTTATTATTCTATTTTGTAAAAAAAAATTCATATCTATTATTTTATTTACCCAATAGGAAACCCTAGTTGAGACACCCAAGTAATTCTGCACAAACCCTAAAATTTTCAGAACTATCGGAATCAGGATCAGGACCCCTAAAACTCAAGGGGGGATAAACCCTAATCAATATTTATCTTCTAAATTCGTTGTTGAAATTAAATTTGATCGTACAATCAACTCAGCAAAGCTACCCCGAAACGTGTCCACCCTACCCTACTTTTGTTACCCGTCGCGCCACGTGATAGGATCAGTGGTCCCTGTCGCGACACGCGGGGGAGACCACTTTTCAGATATAAATAGGGGATGTTGGCACTTGCATTCTGTTGTTCCTACGACGTCAAAATTCATTATGTACGTCAAGTTATAACCATTTTACTTCAAACACACACAATTCCCGAGGTGCTGCCGCAGAAACAGGGTAATAACCCGATCGCTATTACGATTCGATGTCCGATCGATTGAAACTATCCAACAGATGTTTAAGTGCTGCCCACATTAGGGTTATACTTTGTCATTCGTCGTGATTTCGACTTGAATGTTTGAGTGCTGTCCAAATTCGGGCTATACTCTGTCATTCGTTGTGAATCCGCTGGATGTTTAAGTATCGCACTTTGTCATTAGCTGTGAAGGTTTTAATCTCATGAGTTTATCGTAAATGCTGTATTAGTTATCTACCTAGTTTCGTGTGCATTATCCATTAGGTTATCAGGCTTATCAGTAGACTAAACTCTACCCCATCCACTTACAATCAAAGTAAATGCTAGTTCTCAGAAGAATCTGAATCATGAAGCTTGTTAATTCAATACTGCATGCTTATAATGTGAGTCATTCTCTTTTTATCAACTGTTTTACAAAACTCCAAATTATTTTCAAATTTATAATTACAGGGATTAAGTCTTTGTAATCACCAAGTTACAGCCGGTATGTGGGGTTTTGTATACATTACTTGATAATCTTCAACATTAGGGCAGCCAATGGGTGATATGACCATAATCACAGACACCACTGGACAGGTGGGCCAGTGGGTCGAGTGATAAAGTACCGTGGGTAGTTGGTTTGATATCAGAAACATTGTAATCGCTCTTAATACTGTGAATTATAACAAATCTGTTTTGTATAAAACCTGAATGAACTCACTCGGTATTTCCCCGCTGACAAAACCTTTTTAAAACGCGTTTCAGGTAATTACAGTAGATTGGAGTAAGGATTGGATCCGGCACTGAGGGACTTCAAGAAGTGGCTTATTTTATTAAATTGAATCAAATTAAGAAACATTGTTTTATAAAATCAAATTTATTTATATTAAAGCTACCATTGTAAAACATGGGTTTTATCCCATCTATTTCATAAATAAAATCCGGTGTTTTAAACTCTGATATTTTTCCTAACTCAGGGTCCTGATGAAATTTCCGCTGCAATGTTTTTCAAAAATAATCACCGGTACCACTGGACTGCTCGCGGCTTCCGATTCCGGCCAGGATGGGGTCGGGGGTCGTGACATTTTAGAAACCTTGAATCTTTGATCGTCAAATGGCAATCCGATCGGATAGCCACCAGATCGAACTGCCATCCGAACGAGGTGACAATGTGTCTTGGAATCTTTCAACACTTTTTTAGATCGAACTGCCATCCGAACGAGAAACTTTTTTAGAAACTTGAACACTTGGTAACTATTTGGAATCTTGACACTTGGGTCGAATGACCATTCGATCGAATGGCCATCCGAAGGGATGACCATCCGATCGGATGGCAATCTGTCCCTCACTCACAACAATCCCATCAATCGAATGGCAATCCGATCGGATAACCATCCGATCGAACTGCCATCCAATCCAATGACTGATCCGGCACTTCGCTCAATCTCGTTGTTTTGTCCGACACTTATCTGTTGTAATCTAAACAGGCTAAACCTAAAGAGCTCTCTTTGATCCAATAACAGTTAATCTGTTAAGCAATCAATGTGAGTATACTTGATCCCTTTTTGTTTTTGTAAGGCCTCCTAATCCAAGATCTCACTCAGCTAAAGCCACCAACAGGTGTGCGGAATCCACCTGATGATTAACCACTGCAGATGAAACACTAGTATGCAAGGATTTGGGAGAGAAATCAAGAATACACAGAGTATTCTTGATGAAGATGAATGACGTCACTCACACAAAGCAGACGCCAGACAAAACACAATGATTAGGGTTAGGTGCACAGAATTTAACACAAAATCGCTGCCTTGTCTATTCCACATAAAGGTATATATACAAGGCCAAACCCGGACTTTCAAGACAAACTAGAAAGCCCAGACAAAACATACTACACAAAGCTCAGACCTTTTGACCTAGACAAAACTCAGACAAAAGGCTACACAAACAAAACTCTGACCTTAGTCCTATACAAAACTCAGACAAAAGACCTAAACAAAAACTCAGACAAAAAGCTTTTCCTAAAACTTGGACAAAATGTCCAAGGATAAAACTAGGACTAACTTTCACTAAATGAACAATAAAGACCCTATAACTTGGGAGACATGCACTTATCACCTAAAGTGCATTAACAAACTCACCCTTGATCAGTGCATGGTCTTCATTGGTCTTTAGATCTTCATCCTTTCATTGGTAACATGAGAGTCATGCACTTATCACCTAAGGTGCATTAACAAACTCCCCCTTGATCAGTGCATGGTCTTCATTGGTCTTGAGATCTTCATCCTTTCTTCGAGAACTGCTTCCTGCCCAGACCTTGTTCTTCACACAGAACTGAACCACCTTGATGAACTGGTCAGCTAGAACACGATCTTCTTCATTGTATTTTAGAGGCAGGCGCCGAAGCTTCTTCAGATGTGCTTCCCTTAAGTTGGCAAGCCAAATCAGAACCAGCAGTTTAGCAATCTCAACCGTCACTTTCTTTTCAGAAATCACTGCTTTCCCAGTCTTGAGATGCACGATCCAGACGCACACAACTTCTCCAAATCTTCCATCTTGTGATGAACGATCCAGATGCACACAGCTTCTCCAAATCTTCCATCTTGAGATGAGCGATCCAGACCTGAAACACTTAACCCCGGATTAAGAAACTTGACCCCGGAGACATCGGCCCAAACCTGGATCCCAAAAATAAATTCCAATACCCCAGAATAAACAATTGAAATATTAAACAACCAACATTTAGTAACTTATTTCAACAATTTTCACAACCCTAGAGTATACTTAATAAGATAACTCGCACATAGAAACAAGAAAGCAAAATCTTTTTGTGGTTTTTCAGTTTGAACTAAATTAAATAGGTTAAACCTAAGAACATATTTACACTAATTATCTTTTTGTGAAGTTGGAGCAAAGGAATCATATCGGTTTTACTGTCAGTATCCGACACAAGAACCACAGCATTTAGCTTTAATCTTTTAGAATGATGTTGACAGATCAAGACGTTCAACGGTATTGTGGTCCACTTAAGTTTTAGCACACTTTCGAACACTATTTTCGAGATATGGAATTAAGTGTATTAATAGCTGACAGTAACTATGTTTACCCACCTCAGAATATACTCCCGTATCAAGGTATGCGCGAGAGATTATCTTACTTGTGAGTATACCATTTATCATCTGTTTTTGACGTATAAGCTAATGTGAGATACTCACTTATTTGGGATTGAAAACAAGTTCTTTGTGATAGAATCACTTATCGAGGAGGAACTTGAATTTCAGATGCAAAGGGCACAGGAGCAAGTCCGTGAACAAGTTAGTACCATCGTACAGACAAAGAGACGAACTTGACTCCCGCATTGATTTGTGGGACATGTGATTGTTTATCACTTATTTGGGTCGAATGCATCATGAATTAAGGATATTTACACGTATGTATGGTATCATGGAAGATCTAGACTTGCGTCCCCGTTATTTTCCGGTAAAAGAAACAACCATGATACCCAGATGATAAACAGCATAAAGACCACGTATCTCAGAACCTCGGCAATCTATCAAACGAAATTACAATACCAAGACCATATATCCGAGAGATGCGCCACACGAGTTACGCAGTTCATTATGTTTATATACCAAAGACAGGTTCTTATTTACGCGTAAAACCTACCGAAGCAACGTATAATGAAGTTGTCACAGTTAACGGTTAATTGATTATATAGCCATAGACCTGCATTAGATACGACTAACCGATGTACTATCATTTCCCTTATATCTCAACACGACTTCATTTTAATTTTTTCATATGTTTTTGTATTTTTCTGAAAATTTATCCTACAACTAAGTAAAATATTTTTGGAGTTTTTCAATTTTTCGAAAGCTGTAAAAACTGTACAGAAAAGATAAAATAAAGTTTCTATGCGAGTTTAGAAAGCATTTTACTCTGGGTTGATCATGCCAATCATTCGGACCAGATTTTCAAATCTAGCCCGATCGAATGTTTTCATAAACAGGCCGGCAAGATTATCCAAGGTGTCTACCTTAACCACTTCTATTAAACCCTTCTCAGCACAGTCGCGAATAAAATGATGCCTAACATCTATGTGCTTAGTGCGTGAGTGATTAACTGGATTGTTTGTTATGGAAATGGCAGAGTTGTTATCGACAAGGATAGGAGTTCGAGTAAAATTCAAACCGTAGTCCCTCATTTGCTGCTGAATCCACAAAACTTGAGCACAACAACTTGAAGCAGCAATGTACTCGGCCTCGCACGTGGATAGAGAAACGGCAACTTGCTTTTTGCATTGCCAAGAGACAAGACGATTTCCAAGAAGTTGTGCGCCGCCAGAGGTTGACTTTCTGTTCATCTGGCACCCTCCGAAATCTGCGTCAGCATACGCCATCAAATCCAGACCACCTTCAGCTAGGGGTGCAAACGAGCCGAGCTATTCGCGAGCTACTCGAGCTCGGCTCGAAAAAAAGCTCGAACGAGCCGAGCTTAAACGAGCTCAAGCTCGAGCCCGAGCCTAAAAACAAGCTCGTTTAGTAAACGAGCCCGAGCCCGAGCTTCGCTTATCGAGCTCGAGCCGGCTCGCGAGCCTTAACGAGCTTTCTTTTTATACATTTTTAATTAATTTATTAAACATATATTTAAATAATAATATTTACCATTTATATAAATATAAAAAATAACTAAATTATATATATAACAATAATTATAATTAATAAAAATTAATTAATAAATACTAAATGAGTCGAGCCCGAGCCGAGCTCGAGCTTCAAAAATTACCTTCGAGCCGAGCTCGAGCTTTAGAAATAAAGCTCGAATCGAGCCGAGCTCGAGCTCGAGCTTTCATAAGTTAAACGAGCTCGAGCTCGAGCCTGGTCGAGCTCGGGCTCGGCTCTGCTCGTTTGCACCCCTACCTTCAGCTGGATACCACAATCCAAGCTTAGGCGTCCCTTTCAGATATCTGAAGATACGCTTGACAGCTTTCAAGTGCGACTCCTTCGGAGTTGATTGGTACCTAGCACAGAAACAAACAGAGAACATAATATCTGGTCGTGAAGCAGTAAGATACATCAATGAACCTATCATTGCTCGATATAGAGTCGGATCCACTTCAGGATCTTTCTCATCATCGGGTGAAAGCTTGAGATTTGTCGGGAGCGGCGTGTCATAGGGTAAGCTATCTTCCAATCCAAATCTTTTGAGAATCTCGTCGACATACTTAGTCTGATGCACGTACGTCCCAGTTTTTCCTTGACTTACTTGAAGACCTAAAAAGAATGATAACTCGCCCATCGCGCTCATTTCAAATTTTGACTTCATCACCGCCTCAAACTCACGACACAATTCTTCATTTGAAGAACCAAAAATTATGTCATCAACGTAAATTTGCACGATCAGAAAATCTCCCCCTTTCTTCAAAATGAACAGTGTGGAGTCAATCGCACCACGCGAGAACCCATGCTCCAATAGATGCTTTGACAACGTCTCGTACCATGCTAGAGGGGCCTGATGGAGACCGTAGAGAGCCTTGTCCAACAAATAGACCTTGTTGTCTAACCCTGGAGCTTTGAAACCCGGTGGTTGGGACACATACACAGTTTCATGCAATTTCCCGTAAAGGAACGCGCTTTTCACATCCAACTGATAGACTTTGATACGCATGTGTGCAGCAAAGGCTAGAAACAAACGAATAGCTTCCAGTCTTGCCACCGGTGCATAAACTTCGGTATAATCAATCCCTTCCTCTTGATTGAAGCCTTGAACAACCAACCGTGCTTTGTTTCTGACAACGACACCCTTATCATCTTTCTTGCACTTAAAAACCCATTTCGTGTTGATTGCATGTTGGCTCTTTGGAAGATCGACCAAATTCCACACCTTTAACTTGTCGAACTGAGCTAACTCTTCTTGCATCGCCTCACACCAAGAATTATCCTTCAGAGCCATTTGATAGTTCTTCGGCTCTATCTGAGAGATAAAACATTCATGCAGGCTAAGGTTGTAGATTTCTTCTTTCTTGATAGCAGAGAACAGACATTGCATTTCTGAAATACTCCTTCGCATTTGCACTCCTGCATTTGGATTCCCAATAATATTATCAACAGGATGATGAACATTTGTTCTTGGAACTGGGATTGCCGGAGCTTGAAGATTGTTTCCCAAATTCGATTGAATCTCCCCCTCAGCATTTGCATTACTGCAAGAAGCTTGATCATTTCCAGAAGACGCATCAACATTTGGATATGCTGAAAAGTCAACATATAGATCTCCACTTGTAGTTTGAGCAGCTGCATTGGGGATCTGCTCAGCAACAACATCATTTACGGTCGAAGAATCAGCGACTGGAACATTCGAAGACACATTTGTAGGAATACTTGCTCTCCAGCTCGCATCCACTTCATCTTTGTTCACAAGATGTGTGTATACAACCTCCGAATCTTCTTCTGAAACATCAGGAAGATCAAACGAATCAAATAATTTATCATAATCATAACCACTTTTGGGACCGAATTCGGACGGTGGAGGATCGAAACTCAAGGGAGTTATATCAAACACGATCTCCACTGTTCGCTTCTTGATGTTATAAACGCGTTTGTTTGGAGTTCCATTGGCATATCCCAAAAAGAATCCAACTTCACCAACTTCCCCCATTTTAGGAGTATCTTTGGTGCGTTTGATAACACACTTAATCCCAAAAGGTTGACAGTAAGCACATGATTTAACACATAACATGCAGTGTTTACTGCCTCGGCCCAGAAGAAAATTGGCAATTTTGATTCAGAAAGCATAGTGCGGGCCGCCTCAATCAGGGTACGATTCTTCCGTTCTGCAACTCCGTTCTGTTGGGGAACATATGGAGCGCTAAACTGATGAATTATTCCCATTTCCTGACATAACTCATCCATATTATGATTTTTAAACTCAGTGCCGTTGTCACTTCGGATTTTCTTAATAGGAAGTGAATAATTTTTCTCAAGTTGTTTGAATAAGTCTCTTAAAATACCAGCAGTTTGATCCTTAGTTTTTAAGAAAAATACCCATGAGTAACGTGAGAAATCGTCAGTGACAACTAAGCAATAAGACATCCCACCAATGCTAGCAACATGGATCGGGCCGAAAAGATCCATGTGAAGCAATTCAAGTGGTTTTTGGATTGAGTTAACTGTTTTCGGTTTATGAGGCTTTCGTTTGATTTTTCCTTTTTCACATGATTCACATTTGTTGTGCATATTGAAACTACGTAAAGGAACCCCCAACACTAAGTTGTTTTTCACTAAGTGGTTCATTTTTCGCAGATGCACGTGGCCCATTCTCCTATGCCAGAGATACGATTGATCTTCAGTCGCCTTTGAAAGTAGACAAGTCACTGGAGCAGACGAGTTAACCAACGGGCGCATGTCCATGACATATGTGTTATTCACCCTTGGAGCTCTCATAACGATCCAATCTTCAGGAACAACAAATCCCGGATGCAAAACGAAGCAAGCTTTATCAGTGAACAACATCGTGTACTTGTTATCACAGATTTGAGAAACCGACATCAAGTTATGCTTCAATTCTTCAACGTAGTTCACTTTATGCAGCGTGATTTTTCCATTTGACACAGAGCCTTCACCAGTGATGTATCCACCCTTTTCACCGGCAAAGTTCACATAACCACCACGAATTTGTTTAAAATTGTTCAATAATTCTTTATTTCCTGTCATGTGTCTGGAACAGCCACTATCGATATACCAAATATAGATAGCCCTCTTCAGCTGCTCCTACACCCCAACAAAAATTTAGTTAGAGTGTGGATTCCGCACACCAGTTGTTCAATAATTCTTTATTTCCTGTCATGTGTCTGGAACAGCCACTATCTGAACGCTTAGTGCCGCACCCCGATGTTTCCGCCATCGGTTGGGGTGTGACAATTTCCACTGACAAAATGTTTTTAAACGCGTTTCAGGTAACAAAATGTGAAAGCTAAATAAAAGCCAGCTTGACAGCACTGAAGGCTTGGAAAAGTGGTTATAAAAGTTACAAAAAATAAAGAAGATATTTATTTCAATAAAATAGGGTTTATCCCTCCCAATAAACATGTTTGTAAACTTGGGTTTTATCCCAATATGTTATTATTATAAAATGTGGTATTTTACTCTGATAAAATATTTCCTAACTACGGTCCTGATGAAATTTCCGCTGTCAATTAATGATGAACACCGATACCACCGTCTCTGAGTAGGTCGCAGCCGCCCGCCTCCCGAGGCAGGGGTCGGGGGTTGCGACAGTTTGCCATGTGGATTGTTCCTTTTTCATACTTATATGCTAGTACTCCAAAATTTGTATACTATCCAATACTTTTGTATTGAACTATACTTTAAAACATGTTGCAGGTTTATAATGATGATGATGATGATGATGATGATGCATGAAATTTAGTAGGGTGCCTAGAAACGCACTTTAAACTTTAAATACTTGTTGTGATGTAATTCATTTTGTTTCAACTTGTTGTATTCGATTTCAAACAATGTAATTGATTCTTTTAGCAATAAAATGAAATTCATTATTAAATACTTGTCACGATTTAGTGTTATGAGTGATGAGCAATCTATTTCGTCTCACTCCGATGTTTCCGCCATCGGTTAGGGTGTGACACACGCGCTGACACAATATCACAGGGGGCGCCCCGTGTAGCCTAAAGATCACCACCCAACACCGTTGCTCGTTGCAGTCTATCACTAAATCCTCCATAAACCTGTAAGTAGGGGCGGAGGCAGTGTACAAGGAGGGGTTGCCTGGGCTACCCCTCAACTCCGTCTCCGTAGTATTAAAATACCCTTCAACTCCGTCTATGTAGTGTTAATTTTTTAATTTTTTATATAAAGAGTACCCCTGATACCAAAATAAGAAATTTGAGACACTCCTAATACGGGGCAAGGCAATTGACGGACTCCAACGACCTGAACTCATGAGTATGGCCTAGAATGCGCATGCATAATGCCCAAGAATCGAGGCAGAAACATGTCCCCTAGAGTCGAAAGTGACGACAAGTCAACTGTGAATAGTTAAATTGCCATGGTTAGTCAAAGTCTAGTAGCCGCAGACAATCCATTCTCCAATTTCGAGTGTTGCTTTGTTGATTTTATATGATTTACCTGCTTACGTGTTTTAAAATTTGCTGGTTACTCCATTTGTTGTCAATCTGCGTGACCCTTGTTGCTATCCTACCTCGATTCGAATTCCTGTTGATGTGATCTAAACGAGAGTAGTGTGCTATGCTACGCTATACAATTAAGTTAGACGATACAATGTGGTGCTATCCGATACGCAAAACGAATGACACTCGACTGGTGGTTATAGGTTTCTGTTTTCTGACTACCTCTGTGATAAAATCTCGTATGTGTTAGGAAATTAAGTGCTCTATTTGCTTAATTGCTTATGTGCTCTAATTGCTTCTGTGCTTATGTGCCTCTGTGATTATGTGTTTATGTGTTTATATGTGTTACGTGACGTGAGATGCGACGTGATTCTGAGCTTTAGTAAACTAAGACGTGCGAGATTCGAATTCGTTGTGTTGAGCCCTAAGGCGATGTCTATTGCAGACCATGTCGTCATCATCAAGGCCTCGTCAACGTCTTACTCGTCGGGAGAAGAGAGATCGTCGTCTTGCTGCTATCCTCTCTAAAACAGTAGCAAAGGCTGTGAGTGAAGTATTCGAGAACGCAAGCAAGTCATCTGAGGAATCCCGAACCCTCACGCCCAAAGACTCCAACAAAGCTACTTTTAGCTTCAAACAATTCAAGGCTTGTGGGCCAAAAGAGTTTACCGGTGAAGATGGCCCTACGGCTCTGTTTCATTGGTTTGACTCTGTGGAAGTTACCCTTCGTCAAAGCGGATGCCCAGATCATCTCCGTACTCTCAATGCTACCGGTGTCTTCCAGTCGCGAGCTTTGGACTGGTGGACCGCAGAAAGGAACAAGCGCGGGAACGACGCTGCATACGAGCTGACGTGGAAGGAATTGAAAGCGATCATGATGGACGAGTTCTGTCCTCCCCATGAACGCCAAAAGTTGGAGGATGAGTTCTGGAGTATCAAGCAAAAGGAGGGAGACAATGCTGGTCTCACTGCCCGTTTCAAGCAGTTGAGCATTATCTGTCCAGACCAGGTCAAGACTTCTGACATGACCATCAAGAAATACATCCGTGCTCTTCCGGACTGTGTCGCAGATTTTGTTCACGCCGCCAAACCCGCAACGATCGAGGAAACCTACCTACTCGCTGCCGAGATCAACGACAAGCGAGTTAAGGCGGGTGTCTGGGATAAGCCATCCAAGTCCTTGCATCAAGTTACTGCCGCATCAACCGATAACACCACTGCCCAAGCCTCCAAGTCCTCGAGAAGAAGAAAGAAGAACAAGAGTTGTGCTGCTGCAACCAATGCTACCCCTCTTCAGTCAGTACCGCCACAACAGCAACAACCACAGCGCACTGCGCCAGTGATCAATGCGCCGCCAGCAAAGCGTGCGTACACCGGCCCCCACCCACTCTGTGCTACATGTTCTTATCATCACCCGGTGGGTGTGGCCTGCCGATTCTGCGCTCACTGTAACGTCTACGGGCATTTCACTGCGAGTTGCCGCTATGGTCCCCGTCAAGCTCAAGCTCAAGTCGCTGTCAACCAAGCTCTACTCCCTGCTCCTCAAGCTCCTCAAGCTGCACAGGCCCCAGCAAACAATGTTCGGACCTGCTATGCATGTGGTGACCCTAACCACTTCGCAAACCGGTGCCCGAACAGGGTGGTGAAACAAGAAGCTCAACAACCACAGCAACAACAACAACAGCCTCAACAGCAAGCCGCTCACGCCAGAACCTTCAACATCAATGCACGTCAGGCTCAAGCTGACAACAACGTGGTCAATGGTACGTTCCTTGTGAATGGTATATATGCATCATGTTTGTTTGATACTGGAGCCGATAACTGCTTTGTGTCATTTGAATTTGAGAAGCTTCTTAGACGTAAGCGCTCTTATCTTTCGACACCCTTCGAAGTAGAAGTCGCTACCGGGAGAACCATTGCTGTCAATTCTGTGCTCCGTGATTGTACTCTCAAGCTCAACAATCATATATTCCCGATTAATCTCATTCCAATGCAGCTCGGAAGTTTCGATGTCATAGTAGGCATGGACTTTCTTCGTGAAAACCATGCTGAAGTTGTGTGTGCTGATAAGATGATTCGTTTTGTGCTAGCTAGTGGTGATGTTCTATGTGTTTATGGTGAAACTACTGCGAAAGATCTCAAGCTCATGTCCTGTCTTCAAGCTCGCAAATATCTCCGCAAGGAATATCGAGCCTTCTTGGCCAACATTGTTGTAGCAGAGACGGACAAGAAAAAGAAAGTTGAAGTCAATGATGTTCCTGTTGTCCGAGAATTTCCTCAGGTGTTCCCTGATGATCTTCCTGGATTACCTCCAAGTCGTGATATCGACTTTCGAATCGACCTTATTCCAGGAGCCAACCCAGTAGCCAAAGCTCCGTATCGACTCGCTCCATCTGAGATGCGAGAACTCTCGAACCAACTCCAAGAGTTACTTGAAAAAGGCTTCATTCGCCCGAGCACTTCTCCATGGGGCGCACCAGTCCTTTTCGTCAAAAAGAAGGACGGGTCGTTCCGAATGTGCATCGATTACCGAGAATTGAACAAGCTGACCATCAAGAACCGATACCCCTTACCCAGAATCGATGACCTGTTTGACCAACTACAAGGTGCTCAGTGTTTCTCCAAGATTGATCTACGTTCAGGCTACCATCAGTTGCGGATTCAAGAGGAAGACATACCCAAAACCGCCTTTCGAACCCGATACGGCCACTACGAATTTGTTGTCATGCCTTTTGGTTTGACCAACGCACCCGCGGTCTTTATGGATCTGATGAATCGCGTGTGTAAACCGTTCTTAGACCGTTTTGTCATTGTATTTATCGACGATGTACTGATCTATTCCAGATCGAGGGCCGAACATGCGCAGCATTTGCGATTGGTTCTCGAGTTGCTTCAGGGAAACCAACTCTATGCCAAATTCTCCAAGTGTGAATTCTGGTTAGAGGAGGTTCAATTTCTGGGTCACATTGTGAATAGTCGGGGTATACACGTTGATCCTGCAAAGATTGAGGCAGTCAAGGGATGGGTTACGCCAAGGAATCCGTCAGAAGTTCGCTCTTTTCTCGGATTAGCTGGTTACTACCGACGATTCATCGAAGGATTCTCAAGGATTGCTGTACCGCTTACCGCCCTTACTCATAAAGACAAGCCTTTTGTGTGGGGAACCGCGCAGGAGACTGCTTTCCAAACCCTCAAACACATGCTGTGCCATGCACCAGTTCTTACACTGCCGGACGGAAACGATGACTTCGTTGTCTATTGTGATGCTTCAAACCTTGGACTAGGCTGTGTTCTCATGCAACGAGACAAGGTTATAGCTTACGCATCTCGACAGCTCAAAATCCACGAGAAGAATTATACAACCCATGACCTCGAGCTAGGCGCAGTTGTCTTTGCCTTAAAGATTTGGCGACACTACCTGTATGGTACAAAGTGTACGATCTTCACCGATCACAAGAGCCTACAACATATCTTTAACCAGAGGGAACTCAATATGCGTCAACGCCGATGGGTAGAACTTCTCAACGACTACGACTGTGAGATCCGTTATCACCCAGGTAAGGCGAATGTAGTTGCAGACGCCCTCAGCAGAAAGAATTACGTGATAGGTGTTCGAAACATCCAGGCTCAGTATAACCTCGAAGCTCTCATCCGCGAAGCACAACACGCTTGCTTTAACGAGCGTACGTTGAAGAAAGAACGAATCTATCACGATGGAACTCAGCTTGTGAGCAAAGCCAACGGGATATTCTATTATCTGGACCGAATCTGGGTTCCGAGGAGGACAGATTTGCGAAAGATTATCATGAACGAAGCCCACAAATCCCGATATTCCATTCATCCCGGTGCGGACAAAATGTACCAAGACCTTCGCTACAAGTACTGGTGGCCTGGGATGAAAAGGGATATTGCTCTATATGTTGGTAGCTGTTTAACTTGTGCAAGAGTCAAGGCTGAACACCAAAGACCCTCAGGCTTACTCGAACAACCGCCGATACCCGTATGGAAGTGGGAAAGTATAGCTATGGATTTCATAACTAAGCTTCCGACCACGCCATCAGGTCACGACAGTATTTGGGTTATAGTCGACCGTCTAACCAAATCAGCCCACTTTCTGCCGATACGAGAAGACTATAAGGTGGCCAAACTAGCCCAGATCTACACCGACGAGATCATTAAGAATCATGGTACGCCTCGAGACATCATTTCGGATCGCGATGCTCGGTTTACATCGAGATTGTGGGAAACTTTTCAAGCAGCTCTAGGTACGACGCTGAATTTGAGTACCGCATTCCACCCGCAAACCGACGGGCAGACTGAAAGAACGATTCGTACTATTGAAGACATGCTCCGTGCGTGTGTTATTGATTTTGGTGGTAGTTGGAGCAAACACCTACCGTTGGTCGAATTTTCGTACAATAATAGCTATCACTCCAGCATCGAAATGGCACCTTTCGAAGCCTTATATGGTAGGAGATGTCGCTCGCCTATTGTATGGCACAAGGTCGGTCATTCACAATTGACTGGGCCCGAGATTCTACAAGAAACGACTGACAAGATCCACCAAATAAGGGAAAATTTGGTAAAGGCCCGGGATAGACAAAAGATGTACGCCGATAAACGACGCAGGCCCCGCGAATTTGCAGTTGGCGACTACGTGCTCCTAAAAGTATCACCTTGGAAGGGAGTAGTCCGATTCGGCAAAAGAGGGAAACTTGCGCCTCGATTTGTTGGACCTTTTAAGATTCTGGAAAGGATCGGTAAAGTTGCCTACAAACTCGAATTACCGGGGGAACTCAGCAATGTCCACCCGACTTTCCATATTTCAAACCTTCGAAAATGCGTAGCCGACCACGACGCAATAATACCACTCGACGATCTTCAGGTCAATGAGACGCTACACTTCGTGGAAAAGCCTGTCGAAATCATGGACCGACAGACCAAGCAACTCAGACGCTCTCGCATTCCTATTGTAAAAGTACGATGGGAAGGCAAACGAGGCGCGGAATTCACTTGGGAACTCGAAAGTGACATGAAGGCCAAGTACCCGCAGTTATTCAGATAGATCTGAAGCATCAAATAGGTAAAATCACACGGCGATGTACGGTTCTCGGCCTAATTTCGGGACGAAATTCCCTAAAGGAAGGGAGACTGTAACACCCCGTGTTTTCCAAAAGTCAAAGTCAAAGTCAAGTGTTGACTGTTATTGGAATTAAAGATTAATTTCATTTTAGTTTCATTTTAATTTTCGTATTATTTGGAGTAAGTGTTGTATAATCAAACTAATCGACCGATAATCGAACTGTGAATCAACGATCGACTGTGAATGATAGGAAGTAACAACGCAATAAAGCTAGTCAATCAATAATCAAGCTAATCAAATCAATCATCAAACGCAAGTGTGGGGATTTTAGTACTTTTTATACGTGTGTGTGTGCCTTATGTGTTATTTGTGCATGTTTACTTTTATGTTAAAGTGTGTGGTGAATCAATCAAATCAATCAAGACTCGAAGGTGAATCAAACTCAATCGAAACCGACTTTGGAAACAAGTTGTAAGGATGCTTGTATGTTAGATATAGTAGTTGGGACTAAAAGTAATTTGATTAGGAATTCTATCATCCTCAAATCATCGTTCATCGAACTCGAAATATCGAAAATCATCGCGAAACACTCAAAATCAGGCAAGCCGTTCGAACAGGGCAACCTGATCGAACAGGCTAGCCGATCGAACAGGGCAACCTGATCGAACAGGCTAGCCGATCGAACAGGACTGTTCGATCGGACAGCTACTCGATCAGGAATGCTGTTCGATCAGCTGACCTTTCCTCTTTTGGAAGCCTATAAATAGGGCTGTCTTTGTCATACTTTCCACTTTTGGAAAAGCTCTGACCGACCAGCCTCTTCTTCTCACTAAATCCAAGATTTCTCTCAAACCTGTAAGTATTTCACTCTAATCTTTGTACGTTTTTGTTCATTAAACGATTCTCCATCTTTCTATCTTTCAAAATCTGAATTTCACCCATGAAATCACCAAGATCTAGGTGTTCTTGAGTGATGTCATCATGGTGTTCTTGGTGTTCATCAAGAACTTCATGTTCTTGACCTCATTCAACCATGAATAAGCTAGATCTAACCGATTTCCACATCAATAACTTAAAATCTTCCAAAGATCTTAACATTTCACGGTGGAAAAAGATTGGAAGATGGGTTTTCATCTATCTTTCAACTCTTTTACACTCAAAAAGGTGAAAACGAGACGTGAACCGACTTACAAATCAACCTAAACAAACACATGGTTCAAGATTCGGGTTTTACCAAGAGATTTACCGATCTCGGGTTGAATGTTAAACTTAGGTTCCAAACCGTCTCTGACCGAGTTTGGGTGATTCTTGCTCGAGTCAGTAGACTAAGTAAGAACTTCAGTTTTGTGGTTCAACTCGTAGTCAAAATATCTCCAAATCACACCAAGTAACGGGAATAACCAAGTGTTAGGTGATAAGTTAACCAAATCGAGAAGCTGGCCGAACGGCTAGGCTGTTCGATCGAACAGCCCAACCGAACGACTATGCCAGCCGATCGGCTAGGCTAACCGATTGACTAGCACTTAGACCCACCAACTCACAAAAGTGTAGTATTGACGAGGTACTGTTCGATCGACTACGCCACTCGATTGTAATCATTACTGCTCGGATCATGAGATACTATACTTTAAAAACACTTAGACTTTTCAAAGCATTGGAATGTCACCCGATCGAACATACCAACCGATCGAGTGACATACTTGAAAACAACAAAGTGCTAACCGATCGGTTGGGCTAACCGGTCGAACAGCAGTTCGATCGACCAACTTGAAAGGTAGTACAAACCATCATACACAAACACCTCCTTCACATCAAAGGAAGAAACAATCCACTTGAAGGAACCAGCCGATCGAGCCAGCCAGCCGATCGAATGGATGTTCGAACGGACTTTCAAACCAATCGAACAGCCCACTCGATCGAACTGCTGTCCGATCGATTGGTCTATCCGATCCAGTTTCCTTTGTTTACTTTTTCCGCGTTACTCATCGTTGTGTTATCAAACTATTCAGGCTAACCTATTCTCAGTGCTCCCTTCAATCCACAATCAATCACTGTGAGTATACTCGATCCCTTTTTGCTTTCAGCACTTTTGGGTGTTACATACGTAATCTATCAAATTCACAAACAACTCAAACTATTTGAACGCTAACCTACTTGCATGTATTACTTGTCTAAATGATTGCTGTTTATTATGTTTACACGTGGAGTGCTATCTACCTGCTTTAGCAACGTAGTACTATAGTTTGGACTCAGCACCCGTTCACACGGGGGTTGCTAAGGACAATTACTTGCATGGATTACGGTGGTAATCATGTATTGCGAACTGTCTCGGACAGTCAACCCGAAGTCGTTGGTACCGATGGTCCCATGTTGATAATTTACATGCATCGTTTGCCCTTGTGTACGTGCTTGGTTATGCGTAAACTATTCAAACCCTATATGCTATATCAAACTTGTGTACTCACCTTTACATTATATGTATTGACTTTTATTTTAACGTATGTGACAGGTGTTTAAGCTACTAGCGTGCTAGGGAAGCGAGGCAATAATAAACTTCTAGGAGCCTGTGACCTTAGGACAGTGTCCACGTACCTGTTCCAGGGCCATAATTACCTGTAGATCTTGCACTGGCACCTGTAGTCAGTAAGATCCACAGTAGTCGTCTAGAGGTCTTAAAACAATATTTACATTTGGTCTGTAATAATTAAGAATTTGAGTTGTCGGAACAGTTCCCATATTGTTTGGTTGATTTCTATGATAACTTGTTATTATTTGGGACACGGTATGGGACGTGTTATATAACTGAATTGTATGATAGTTGTTGTGGAAACTTCTGAACAATCTGTTTCGCTCAGTGCCGCGCCCCGATGATTCCGCCATCGGTTGGGGTGTGACATTTCAAGCATCACCTATCTTAACTCAACTTAATTTTACTCGGTGACAGTATTTCTGGATCCGTCACTTCTCACCACCACGAGCCAACTCCACATATCACGTCATGATAGGCTATGAAAGAAACACATGGTTTGAAAATTAAAAAAAAATATAATATAATGTGTTCTATTTGTTTGAAACTTCAAACATGTTAAAATTTTAAAATACCAGAACCCCCTCACTCAGTTATAAGAACTCAAAAAGCTTCATCAATGGCGGAACAATAGAACAAACAAACCCTAAACCCTAACTCACCAAATCACAAATCAACAGAAATCGTTCCACCAATGGAGGCAGGAGGAAGAAAGGACTCATCTAATCCGGCGACAAAGTTCGCCGTGTACCAGAATCCAGCTCTCGCCGCTGCCCTAACCAAAAACAGCCTCCGTCCGTCAAAGTCTACGTTCCTCTTCATTCTCTCACTCTCATCCGCTTCTGCTTTCTCTCTCATCTCCTTCGTTTTCAGGTACTGCACACTCTTGTTGCTATCGGTTTCACGCACTGTATATAACTGTATCAATTAGTTTTATGTTTGTTGATGTATGAAATAGCTAGTGGTTTTTATTTGATTGATGAATTGTAGTTTATATTGATTGTCTGAAATGTTCTGATTCTGAAAGTGAACAAAGCAAAAGTGTAACAAGAGGTGTTGCTAGTTGTTCTTGGAACTGGGATTGCCGGAGCTTGAAGATTGTTTCCCAAATTCGATTGAATCTCCCCCTCAGCATTTGCATTACTGCAAGAAGCTTGATCATTTACAGAAGACGCATCAACATTTGGATATGCTGAAAAGTCAACATATAGATCTCCACTTGTAGTTTGAGCAGCTGCATTGGGGATCTGCTTAGCAACAACATCATTTACGGTCGAAGAATCAGCGACTGGAACATTCGAAGACACATTTGTAGGAATACTTGCTCTCCAGCTCGCATCCACTTCATCTTTGTTCACAAGATGTGTGTATACAACCTCCGAATCTTCTTCTGAAACATCAGGAAGATCAAACGAATCAAATAATTTATCATAATCATAACCACTTTTGGGACCGAATTCGGACGGTGGAGGATCGAAACTCAAGGGAGTTATATCAAACACGATCTCCACTGTTCGCTTCTTGATGTTATAAACGCGTTTGTTTGGAGTTCCATTGGCATATCCCAAAAAGAATCCAACTTCACCAACTTCCCCCATTTTAGGAGTATCTTTGGTGCGTTTGATAACACACTTAATCCCAAAAGGTTGACAGTAAGCACATGATTTAACACATAACATGCAGTGTTTACTGCCTCGGCCCAGAAGAAAATTGGCAATTTTGATTCAGAAAGCATAGTGCGGGCCGCCTCAATCAGGGTACGATTCTTCCGTTCTGCAACTCCGTTCTGTTGGGGAACATATGGAGCGCTGAACTGATGAATTATTCCCATTTCCTGACATAACTCATCCATATTATGATTTTTAAACTCAGTGCCGTTGTCACTTCGGATTTTCTTAATAGGAAGTGAATAATTTTTCTCAAGTTGTTTGAATAAGTCTCTTAAAATACCAGCAGTTTGATCCTTAGTTTTTAAGAAAAATACCCATGAGTAACGTGAGAAATCGTCAGTGACAACTAAGCAATAAGACATCCCACCAATGCTAGCAACATGGATCGGGCCGAAAAGATCCATGTGAAGCAATTCAAGTGGTTTTTGGATTGAGTTAACTGTTTTCGGTTTATGAGGCTTTCGTTTGATTTTTCCTTTTTCACATGATTCACATTTGTTGTGCATATTGAAACTACGTAAAGGAACCCCCAACACTAAGTTGTTTTTCACTAAGTGGTTCATTTTTCGCAGATGCACGTGGCCCATTCTCCTATGCCAGAGATACGATTGATCTTCAGTCGCCTTTGAAAGTAGACAAGTCACTGGAGCAGACGAGTTAACCAACGGGCGCATGTCCATGACATATGTGTTATTCACCCTTGGAGCTCTCATAACGATCCAATCTTCAGGAACAACAAATCCCGGATGCAAAACGAAGCAAGCTTTATCAGTGAACAACATCGTGTACTTGTTATCACAGATTTGAGAAACCGACA
This sequence comes from Helianthus annuus, assembly GCF_002127325.2. Taxonomy (NCBI): domain Eukaryota; kingdom Viridiplantae; phylum Streptophyta; class Magnoliopsida; order Asterales; family Asteraceae; genus Helianthus; species Helianthus annuus. The sequence continues at coordinate 128,233,133 of NC_035439.2, forward strand.
TCAAGTTATGCTTCAATTCTTCAACGTAGTTCACTTTATGCAGCGTGATTTTTCCATTTGACACAGAGCCTTCACCAGTGATGTATCCACCCTTTTCACCGGCAAAGTTCACATAACCACCACGAATTTGTTTAAAATTGTTCAATAATTCTTTATTTCCTGTCATGTGTCTGGAACAGCCACTATCGATATACCAAATATAGATAGCCCTCTTCAGCTGCTCCTACACCCCAACAAAAATTTAGTTAGAGTGTGGATTCCGCACACCTGTTGTTCAATAATTCTTTATTTCCTGTCATGTGTCTGGAACAGCCACTATCTGAACGCTTAGTGCCGCACCCCGATGTTTCCGCCATCGGTTGGGGTGTGACAATTTCCACTGACAAAATGTTTTTAAACGCGTTTCAGGTAACAAAATGTGAAAGCTAAATAAAAGCCAGCTTGACAGCACTGAAGGCTTGGAAAAGTGGTTATAAAAGTTACAAAAAAATAAAGAAGATATTTATTTCAATAAAATAGGGTTTATCCCTCCCAATAAACATGTTTGTAAACTTGGGTTTTATCCCAATATGTTATTATTATAAAATGTGGTATTTTACTCTGATAAAATATTTCCTAACTACGGTCCTGATGAAATTTCCGCTGTCAATTAATGATGAACACCGATACCACCGTCTCTGAGTAGGTCGTAGCCGCCCGCCTCCCGAGGCAGGGGTCGGGGGTTGCGACAGTTTGCCATGTGGATTGTTCCTTTTTCATACTTATATGCTAGTACTCCAAAACTTGTATACTATCCAATACTTTTGTATTGAACTATACTTTAAAACATGTTGCAGGTTTATAATGATGATGATGATGATGATGATGCATGAAATTTAGTAGGGTGCCTAGAAACGCACTTTAAACTTTAAATACTTGTTGTGATGTAATTCATTTTGTTTCAACTTGTTGTATTCGATTTCAAACAATGTAATTGATTCTTTTAGCAATAAAATGAAATTCATTATTAAATACTTGTCACGATTTAGTGTTATGAGTGATGAGCAATCTATTTCGTCTCACTCCGATGTTTCCGCCATCGGTTAGGGTGTGACACACGCGCTGACACAATATCACAGGGGGCGCCCCGTGTAGCCTAAAGATCACCACCCAACACCGTTGCTCGTTGCAGTCTATCACTAAATCCTCCATAAACCTGTAAGTAGGGGCGGAGGCAGTGTACAAGGAGGGGTTGCCTGGGCTACCCCTCAACTCCGTCTCCGTAGTATTAAAATACCCTTCAACTCCGTCTATGTAGTGTTAATTTTTTAATTTTTTATATAAAGAGTACCCCTGATACCAAAATAAGAAATTTGAGACACTCCTAATTTTTGGGCTAGATACGCCACTGCCTGTAAGAACATTTTTTAACATGAAACTTTGATTGATTTCATTGAGTTTTCTTTCTTGTTTGATTTTGGGTTTTAAATCCTAAACTTTAGTTCCTAATGACTAAAGTTGGGAACCCTAAACTTGACAATAGCTTGCTTAATATTTTAGCTTGAGAAAACTATTATAGATCATTGTTTAAATTTAAAAATAAAGACTATAGATTAGTTTGCGAGACAATAATTGAATAACCGAGTATTGAATCGCTTTTAGATCATTTATATTGTAACAAGCAACCAAATGTGTTTAAATTAATCAAGTCTTAGACAACTTTCAAGCATCACCTATCTTAACTCAACTTAATTTTACTCGGTGACAGTATTTATGGATCCGTCACTTCTCACCACCACGAGCCAACTCCACATATCACGTCATGATAGGCTATGAAAGAAACACATGGTTTGAAAATTATTCCATATATAAATAAGCAAACTTTTTGTGCATAAGCACTTGTAATATGTGCTTTGAGAGTTTTTCAAAAAAAAAACTTGATTTTTTAATTTTAACCTAAAGGTTTTACCTTTTGCAATTTTAACCCTACAAAATTTGTTTTTTTAACTTTAACTCAAAACTTTTTCATTATTTGCAATTTAACTTCATAACTTTTGTCAATTATACTTTTCATCTTTGGTTTAACGTTTTTACGTTTCGTTACATATAGTTCTAAATTTTTCGAGTTAATACGACGTAACGTACGAGTGTGGTTCAACCTTTTATGTTTTGTTTCAAATTTTGCAAGTTAACACGGCGCAACGTGCATGTTTGGTTCAACGTTTTTACCTCTATTTTTTCATGTTTGACAGGTTCGTCACAGCACGCAGATTCTAGGTCGACTCAGTGGTTGGTGGTCGATGACGGTTGTGTGACATTAATACTATTTGACACTGTTTTACGCTCCGCCGCAACACGGGGTATGCTTTGTGGTTTTCCAAAGAAAAAATGATTATGCATATGGTTGTCGTAACCTTGGCTTTCGGGGTTTTCCAAAAAAAAAAATTTTGATTTTTGTTTACTTTTCACCCAAAAGTATTTCATTAATTACTTTTAACCCAAAACTATTTGTTTTTTTTTTTTTACTTTTAACCCGAAACTTTTATCTTTTGCAATCTATCCTCACAACTTTTTTTACTTTCAACTTTGATCCTTTATAGTTTTCATTTTTCGCAAATTTTCCGCTTTATGCTTGGTTCTAATTTTGTGACTTAACGCATCGACGTGCGTCTTTGGTTTAACGTTTTTACGTTTCGTTCTAAATTTTGCGAGTTTACATGACGCAACGTGCGTGTATGGGTGAACGTTTTTACATCGTTTATTTTTCTCCCATTTGACAAGTTTCACGTAACGTGCGGGTCCTAGGTCGACTTAGCTATAACTAAAGAATCCCCGCCGCATTGCGGCGGGTCTCAATTCTAGTTAAAAAAAAAATATAATATAATGTGTTCTATTTGTTTGAAACTTCAAACATGTTAAAATTTTAAAATACCAGAACCCCCTCACTCAGTTATAAGAACTCAAAAAGCTTCATCAATGGCGGAACAATAGAACAAACAAACCCTAAACCCTAACTCACCAAATCACAAATCAACAGAAATCGTTCCACCAATGGAGGCAGGAGGAAGAAAGGACTCATCTAATCCGGCGACAAAGTTCGCCGTGTACCAGAATCCAGCTCTCGCCGCTGCCCTAACCAAAAACAGCCTCCGTCCGTCAAAGTCTACGTTCCTCTTCATTCTCTCACTCTCATCCGCTTCTGCTTTCTCTCTCATCTCCTTCGTTTTCAGGTACTGCACACTCTCGTTGCTATCGGTTTCACGCACTGTATATAACTGTATCAATTAGTTTTATGTTTGTTGATGTATGAAATAGCTAGTGGTTTTTATTTGATTGATGAATTGTAGTTTATATTGATTGTCTGAAATGTTCTGATTCTGAAAGTGAACGAAGCAAACGTGTAACAAGAGGTGTTGCTAGTTGTTTTTGAATAGTGAAACTAAGTCTTTTAGAAACTGTATTTATAGATCTTGCGGTTATAGCGTTACTATGTGTGACCTGTTGGACTCGACTAAGTAGCTCCATAGCCTCAGGCGCAAGGAAATTAAAGGTGTATTGGGGTCATAACGTTACTATTCATGGCTACGTGGTCAAAAGTAGTTCGGGAGTGCACCTAGGGTTTCAAGCGAGGCGACATGCAGGGAAAACGCCTTGCTGTCATCCAGGTGCGAAGGTCAGGTGACCTTTGCTCGAGATTCCAGCCAGATTTCTGTTGGATTCTGATGAGATTTTGGCCAAATTTTGAAAAATATGGAGAAAAATCTGCAAATTTTGGGCAAACTGGCCTGAAATATCGAAAAATGGCCTGGAACCAGCCTAAACTAGCCCTAAGCCAGCCTAAAACATGTCTGAAACCCAAAAAATGTATGTTTAGGCTATGCGTCCTGTTTTATCTCGGGCCCGTGCTTTTTAAGCACCTTGCGCATAAGCCCAAGGCGCGCATTGCGTGCATCTTGCGCGGTTGCGCCTTTGACAACTATGATTCATGCAATGTTATCAGCATAGTAGTTTTAAGTTGTTATCTAATGAAAGGACATTATAATGGAAAGTTTGGTAGCCCTGAGATCTAAAACCATACCACCTGATAACCAAGATTGATACCTTTTCTATGTAGTTTTTACATAAGTTTCTTGCATCGAGTGTTAATATATTCTTATATTGTATAATATTATAGGGAAGGCGATATCATTGGCAGCTCCAAACTCAGATATGTTACTCAGGATATCGCTTGTGAGTAATATCATTAATGATGGATCATATGTTTTTAAACTATTAATTTCTCGTTAAACTTTTAGTTAACATCCCTTTAACTTCTTATGTTCGTCCACAGATATCTTTTTGAAACTGGCGCAGGCTGTCATGGCTCTGGTTTTAATCGGATCCTTATTTGCACTTCTCAAAGCCATCGCTTTATGGAAATCAAAAGCCGCTACACCCGCATCTACCTCTAATGACCAAATAAATTTAACCAACCGACAACTAGAGCTGCTTGGTAAAAAACCAAAGGCTCAACAGACTGAATCAAAGGAGCCACCCAAAGCCAAAACTACAGCATCACCGTCAAATACACTCGTCCCCCTTCACCAACCATTTACCAGTTCCGGGCCCGCGGGTCATATGACCCGTTTAAATAGTGAGAAGTTGACGACAAATAGCGGAAGTAAGAAGCATTTGTTCAGCACTCCATCAAAACCACCGGTCTCTCCGTCAGTGTACCTTGTTCCGTCACAATCACCGAATATAAAAACACCACCAGGCCCGGGTGGACCGGACCACATTGTTTCAACTCCTTGGTCAAGCAAACGCGGTTCGGGTACACGAGATATATCAACCGAACAACAACTCGAAACATTCTTAGCGGACTTCGAAGAAAAGTTCTCAACGTCTGCTGGTAAAATGGCGACCCCACCTCCTACGATAAGTGGGTTTGGTATATCTAGCCCGAGTACGAATACTTCCGGTACTACGAGAAGTACACCGTTAAGGCCTGTTCGTATGTCCCCCGGTTCTCAGAAGTTTAGCACCCCGCCAAAGAAAGGGGAAGGTGATTTACCTCCACCGATGTCGATGGAAGAGTCGATTGATGCGTTTAATCGTCTAGGTGTCTATCCGCAAATTGAGCAGTGGCGGGACCGTATCAGGCAGTGGTTTTCTTCGGTTGTGCTGAATCCTCTTCTTTCCAAAATTGAAACTAGCCACATAAAGGTACTAAGATTAGGCCTGTAAATGAACCGAATGAACACGAACGCAAACATATAATCAAACACTTTTTTTTGTTTATGTTCGTTTATTAAGAAAAAAAAGCATGTTTGTGTTCGTTTATGTTCGCTCATTTAACACTTAAATGAACAGTTCAGATGGTAAACGAACATAAACAAAAAACTTAAACGAGCATAACTAACAACAACACAAATGAACATAACTGAACAAACATAAATGAACACAAATGAACATAATTGACAAAACATAAACGAACATAAAGTAATTTTTATATAAATTAGTGATTAATTACGATAAATTCCATCGGAAACCTATTCTTATTACTAAAACGCTCAATTACCAATTAGTTATATTTATATAAGTAGTTAGAAAGTTCCTTTTATGTTTAGTATTTATATAAATATAACTAGTTATGTATTCAAATTGAAACGAAAATAAACGAACTTCCCGCCGAACAAGTTCACCAACAGTCGTACTTGTCAATAGCGGCTATAGCGACCGCTATAGCGCGTTATGTAGCGAGGCGACCAAGTGTCGCTATCTGGGTCATAGCGACCAATAGCGTGAATGGCGACAAGTAGGTTTTTTTTTTTTGATGTAAATAGCAATTAGATATAGCTATAAAATAGCTGGATTTATAGGTTTTTGTTAAATATACATGTAAAGTAGCATATATACCAAGATATTTTGATATAATATACATATAAAGTTTTTCAAAAATCTTTTTTATAGTGTATCGCTAATTCGCTATTTATAAAATAGCGGTCGCTATTTGTCGCTATTCGCTATGTAGCATATAGGTCCCTTGTCGCTATTCGCTATTAACAACTATGCCAACAGTTCATGAACGTTCGATTCGTTTAGAGGCCTAACTAAGATGAAAGGACATTATACGTAAATTGCGATTGATTAATTGAACTTTGGTTATTATCTAGTGGCACTGTTTAATAAGCACTTTTCATGTTTTATTGCGTAGGTTATGGAGGCTGCTTCTAAACTTGGTATATCGGTTACAATCAGCAAAGTAGGAACCGATTTGACAGCTGGCGCTGATGCAACTGTCGCCTCTAGTGAGAGAACTAATGATTGGCAGCCTGCATATACACTTGATGAAGAAGGGCTTCTTCTTCAGTTACGAACTACTCTTGTGCAAACTCTTGATGCTTCCATGTGTAAGTATCTTTGTCCTCTTTTTTATATTAATTATTTTTTGACTTTTAAGTTTAAAATATGTTTCTTATTGTTCACATCAGCTATTTCGATCAATTACAACATAGAGGGATACTTTTTAGGATTAAATTTCATATATACCCTTACAAAGTTGAAAAATTTCATACATACCCAACCAAAACTAAAAATATCATATATACCTTTACAAAGTAGTTAAAATATCAAATATACCCAATTTATTAAAAACAATCTAATAGACGATGATTTTACCCTTTTTTTTTTAACTTCAACTTTTTATATATGCTCATCTTTTAATTTTGTATTTTTGTCTAACACATTTTTAGCTTAAATTTATTTTTACCCATATATATATATATATATATTTTTTTTTTTAATTTTACCCATAAACAATAGTATACTCCATATATCATATTTAAGCTAAATAAATTGTGCTAGAAATGAGTAAATATAATATTTGAAGTTAAAGGCCATATATGAGATTTCAAAGATTTAGAAAAATAAGGATAAAACTGTCATTCATTAAATTGTTTTTAATGAATTGGGAATATATGATATTTCAACTCTTTTGTAAGGGTATATATGATATCTATACTTTGCATGGGTATGAATGATATTTTGCAAGTTTGCAGGGGCATATATGAAATTGCCCTTCTTATTATAGGATTGTCATATATCCCATCTCTTTTACAAGGTGTTTTATAAAACTTGATTTTTTGTAGCAAGGTCTTTGCTAGGTGGGCCCCAACAGACGCCAGCTCAGAACCTGTCAATCCCTATCATACAGGAGTGTATAGATGTCATTACCGAACACCAAAAGCTTCTAGCTTTGATGAAAGGGGAATGGGCTAAAGGCTTGCTACCCCAGAGTCATATACGCGCAGATTATACCGTACAAAGAATCCGAGGTAGTCCACTTTTCTTAATTGTTCTTTTTTCCTATACATATATATATATATACATATATATATATATATATATATAACGAAAGAGGGTATTTTAGGAATAGTTACCAAGACACAACCTCTATATTTTAATTATTTTTCTTTGTCAAATTTACAATAATGCCATCCAGCTTATGGTTTTTTTCTTTTTATGTATTCCACCCTTGAACTTTTAGAATTGCCACTTACACCCCCTTCGTTTTTAAAAACTTTGTAAAATGTCTTTTTGACCCCCTTGAGTTTTACGTGTTTATTTTTTATGTACGTGGGTCAAATATAATACATATTCGTGCTTATTTTTGTGTACGTTTTTGGTTGGTCTATGTTTTGTTCGGAAACGAGTTGGGTCAAATATAATTCGTTTTCACTAAGCGGTATAAATTCGAGTTATTTTACCTTTCGACTCCGCTGCAACGTGTGGTACCATCTTTTAACATAAAAAACACTATTTTCTTACGTGCTTATTTCTAAGTATGCTTCGTTGTAAATCCAAGTTGGTTTTACGTTTTGACGTAAATTTTCTCGGCAATGAGTCAGGTCAAATATAATACGTTTTTGTGCTTATTTTAATGTGCGTTTTCAGTTGGTTTGCGTTTTGACGTAAATTTTGTTTGAAAACAAGTCGTGTCAAATATTTGTCGGTATAAGTTCGAGTTAATTTAAGTTTCGACGCCGTCACAACGCCCCGCCAAGTCAAATACTAGTTCAAAATAATAAAAATAATAATAATACTACTAATAGTAATAGTAATAATAGTACTAAGGGGGGACAGGGCTCCCCGTTGTCCCCATTTCTTCACGCGTTGTAAGTGTGGAACACCGCCGTCACCGGTGTGGATCACGCGTGGTGGCGAATAAGCGTGATGGCCAAAACGCGTTGTGATGTTTGTGTGGTGAGTTGTTTTTCAATGGTAGATGTTTGTGTGGTGAGTGATGGGCATTTCCACTAAAATCCATCACTAGTGATGGAAAAATGCTCGATAACATGGCGGAAATTGATTGGATGTTGTGAGTGATGAGTGATGGGCGCCCCTACCTCCCTAATAGTACTAATAGTAGTAATAGTAGTAGTAATAATAATAATCCAATCGATCATTTAAATATTAATTTTGAATGCATGAATACTAAACTGAGAACACTCATGTGTCAATGTTCTGCAGAGCTTGCTGCCGGAACATGTGTTAAGAACTACGAATACATTACAAACAAAAATAACTCTAGTAAGAAATGGACCGAAGTTCCTACAGATTCACATCTGCTGCTGTATCTATTTTGTGCTTTTTTGGAACACCCAAAGTGGATGTTACACGTGGATCCTACTTATCACGCTAGTGTACAGTCGAGCAAAAACCCTTTATTTTTAGGTTTACTTCCACCAAAAGAACGGTTTCCCGAGAAGTATTTGGCTGTGATTTCTGGTGTCCCGTCTGTGCTTCATCCCGGAGCTTGTTTGCTTGCAGTTGGCAAACAAAGCCCTCCGGTTTTCGCGTTGTACTGGGATAAGAAGCCGCAGTTTTCTTTTGAGGTACGTGATAGTTTTAACAAGCAACCCCCTTTTCTACATATTTTCATTGTATTTTGAGCAAAATGCCATTTTCAATCCCTGAAGTTTGGCCAGTTTTGCGACTTTCGTCCAAAGGTTTGTTTTTTCCGCATTTGGATCCAAAAGGTTTGAAATCTTGCCATTTTCATCTGGCTCGATAACGCCATCCATTTTTGTCTGTTAAGTCAGGGTTATTTCCACCTTTTTTGTTAACTTAAACGGCAATTTGGTCTTTTTCACATTATGTTAAATGTTTTTTTTACATAAAGTGAAAAACACTGAATTGCCCTTTAAGTTAACAAAAAAGACGAAAATACCTCTGATGGATAAAAACGAATGGAGTTAACGAGCCGGATGAGAACGGCAAGATTTCAAACCTTTTGGACCTAGATGCGGAAAAACAAACCTTTCGACGGAAGTCGCAAAACTGGGGCAAACCTCAGGGACGTAAATTACATTTCACTCTTGTTTTATTAATCTTTTTTTTTCACATTTTAATAAAATTTTGTTTTATATTATTTGCAGGGAAGAACAGCACTTTGGGACTCAGTGTTGCTTTTATGCCATAAGATAAAGACAGATTATGGTGGCATTGTTAGAGGAATGCATCTGGGATCTTCTGCGTTGGGGATTCTTCCGATTCTTCAAGAAGAAAACAGTGAGTGATGTTTTTCATATCTTCTTGAATCAGGCGTTAATGAAGATGAGACGAGATCATCTATTGTTAACATTTCTAGCGACTTGACATTTGTAACGGCTAATGGTTTTAGCGACTGTTTTGAATTGAGAAAGTGCTAACCAACTGTCTAGTGGCTAACTAGGAAAAGACCAATTTGATCGTGTATGTGATGATCGACGTTTTCCTTATATTTCTAGTAACCATTTTGTATGTTAGGAAAAGTTATATCAACATTTTAAAAGGCTATATTTGGGCAACGGGGATTTATGCGTTGGCTCGACAGAAGCATTGAATTGATTGCAATATAAAAATATGGCATAGTTCGACAGTTAATCCGGTCCAATAAGTAAAAAATTCTTCTTGTCACATTGTTTTTTACTTAAGGATAAACTGCCGTTATCATTCATGTGGTTTATCCATGCCACTTTCATCCAAAAAGTTTGTTTTTATCGCATTTGGTTTCAATATTTTGTCATTTTCATCTACTTCGTTAACCCCATCCATTTTTAGCGTTAAATGAAGGACATTATCCCCATTTTTTATACATTAATGTTAGGTATTAAGTACACATGAACAATAAACAAAATCAATAAAGTAGACATGAGATTTACATGGTTCGCTCAGCGTGTAGCCTACGTCCAGTCTACGGGGACAACTAGGATTTATATTTTATTGAGTGATAAAAGAGTTAAAAGTACCAGAGATATATTCATAGACTAGCTAAATAGGGTTTAAACCCTTTGCTAAACTTACAATACAAGATACTAAGCAAATTGGGCCCATTAAGGTTAGGGCCGTCCGGTCTCCTCTTATTTCTTTCCTAATTCTTGGCTAGCTCAAGTGGGCTGAAGGCAACAACTCACAATTTCCATTTGGTGTCTTCGGACCTCGAGCTGCATATCTTTTTTGTACTTCTGTACATCTTTTTTAGCTTTAAGCTCCCCTAGTTACCCTGCTTTCTCATGGCTTGCTTTCTCATGGCTAGCTGAAGCTATGTAGCTTATCCATCACCACAACCTTGGTAAACATATCTACCGGAGCTGATTGATCCTTCACTGGTCAATCCTTTGACAAATTGATATCTCATCCCTATGTGCTTTGTTTCCCCATGATAAACGAGATTCTTTGCAAGCTTTACTACACCTTCATTGTCAGAGTACATCGAGTAGTCAACTTGCTTCTTTCCTAACTCTTCTAGAAGAACTTTTAACCAGATAAAGCCACACTTTTCTGAAGTTTGGACATCCAACTCACTATTGTTCTTCTCACTATAAAGATATATCCTGTAGTGCTTTTAAATGTCTCTTTACAAACATCCAAATCAGCATCTGTATAACCTTTATAAACCACATCTTTTCCTTTAAAACACAACCCCATCTTTGATGTACCCTTCAACTAATGAAGCACCCATTTAATTTTATTGCTTCTCAGTGTTCTCTTCTCGGATTTGACATAAAGCAACTACGTGTGCTATGTCAGGTCTCGTGCACACCATAACATACATTAGACTTCCTATAACAGATGCATAGGGAACTCTAGTCATATCAACTTTTTCTTCTCTGTTCTGGGACACTGATCTTTAGTAAGCTTTAGGAGACTTCATATAGGTGTATTTCTAGCCTTGGTCTTCTCACTGTTTATACCAAATCTCTCTAACACTTTCCTGATGTACTTCCTCTGGGATATGGTCAAAGAACCATCTTTCTTGCTTCTGGTTATACTCATCCCGAGTAAAATGTCTGACTAGACCCAAATCCTCCATCTCAAATTCTTTGAACATTGTTTTTTTAACCTGCTTATTTCTTTCATATCAGAACCTACAATCAACATATCATCAACACAAAGTAACAATATGATATAAGAGCTGCTGAATTTCTCTAGATAGCAACAATGGTCCATCTGACATCTCTTGTTACCTTGATCTCTCCATGAAGTTATCAAACTTCATGTACAACTTGGGTGCCTCTTTAAGACCATATAAACTCATCTTCAATTTGTAGACCCAATATCTTTCCCAACAACCTTAAATCCCTTAGATTGTGCCATATACATGTATTCATCTAGGTCACCATGTAGAAAGACGGTTTTCACGTCTGGCGGAAGCTTGACTAAGACCTATGTCTTGTTTTTATCTAAAGAGCTTATCTCATCTTTCATTGGATGCTCCCACTGGAGAAAATCTTTCATCTTGACTGCCTTAGAGTAGCTTTTTGGTTTCTGTCAAGAGAATATAACTCAGTGAAGGATTGTACTTATCAGGCGGTTTATTAACTCTAGTGATCTTCTGACCCAATTATCTGTCTGGTCAGGCTGCTGCGGAGGCTGTTCTACTTCAGGCTCTGAGCTCCCACTATCATAAACTTCTCATGTTTCATTATATCCACATTCTTTAAACTCTGGTTTTGTGTCATCCTTAGAATCTGTTTCAGGTTCTGTATCCGGTTCATCTTTCTAACTATATGTGTCAAACTCAATCACTTCTTTCTAAACCTTTGACTTTTCCAAATTCCTGTCTTTGTAGAGCTCCGCTTCATTGAATTTGGTGTGTTTGCTTTTAAGTACCTTCCTGCTTTCAAAATCCAAAAGCATATAGCCCATATTATTAAACCCGTATCGAATCAACATGTACTTCTTTGCTTTGGCATTTAACTTGTCACCATCAGGATTAATATCACAAGCACTACATTCGAAGATTCTTAGGTAATCATACCTAACTATTTTTCCCTTCCTGAGGGATCTTGAACCCCAATGGTAACGAAGGCCCACGATTGATAGGATAAGCTGTAGTGTTAACTGCATCATCCCTGAACTTTTTTGGGAGCCATGCATTCAGTCTCATATTCTGGCTCACACACACAATGTTCTATTCATCCTCTCTGTAACCCCATTTTGTTGCAGAGTTCCTGGAATTATCTTTATCATTCTCTTAACACAATAATTAGTAAATTCTTTGCTAATGTATTCACCTCCATTGTCAGACTTCAAGCATTTCACCTTCAAGTTAGTTTCAAGTTCAAGAACAAATTTCCATTTCTTAAATTTATCGAAAACTTCATATTTATGCTTAAGAAAGTAAACCCATACTTTGCGTGTTGAATCGTCTATGAAGGTCAAATAATAGCGAGAACCTGCGGGTGAAACAACTAATGTCGGCCTGTACACATCTGAGTGAATCAATTCCAATTTCTAAGCTTTTGGTGCTCTTCTTGTCTTCATAAAAGTCACCTTTTTCTTGCCTAGGATGCACGGTTCACAAAACTCGGACTTGACCTGTTCAATTTTGGAAGCTTTCCTTGGTAACAAGCATCTTCATCCCCTTTTCACTCATGTGGCCGAATTGTTAGGACTATTTATTTGTATTTGTTGTTGAAAATTGTAAAAGTTACTTAGAACTAATTCCGTCAACACGAACCGACTGCTGAACCGTCGTAGAAGCACTGAAAATGAAGACTGAGACAGAAAATAATCAAAGCTTAGAACTTCTTTGGTTAAAGATCACTACAAGGTTACGATACCTCATTATGTTAGCGGGACATTATGAAGTTTACAAGATACAAGTCAAAGAATTGTGTTCATGAGATTAATAAATTTCTCATGAACAAATTAATGTTATTTCAATTGTGATGGCTCTCAAGTGAAATAAGTTCGCGTACTGAAAAGAAAAAAATAATAAGCCACTTGACATGGTTGGCAGACAATCCAAGGAACCTTATCAACCAATCCAATTGAAGACATCACAATTATGAAACTCTATAAATAACACAATTCATAACATGAATTGTGTGTCATGTGAAGTAAATTTTCTAAATAGAGTTTCAGGAGAATTACCCCTGGATTGTTCAAGGGGGTGATATTCAAGATTCGAGTTCATTCTCGGATCGACCCTTTCTTCTTGTTGGAAAAATAGGTGAAAATAGCATTTTTCACAAATATAGGAAAATGATTTTTTCCTACTTTGGACTAGAAATAAATATAATAAAATGAGCGGGTTTTATATATTTATTTGTGGGTTTGTGTTCTATGTCGGAAGAGCTTCGCAACGAACTAAACCACGTCCAAAACCGAGCTAAGATGAATGAGATATCGATGCTCAAAGTTGGGTGTTTGAAACATTGAATGCTGAAACAAAAGGGAAAGTAGCACCTTGTCCCACATAGGAGGAGAGATGGAACTTAAATGGGTATTTAAGGTGGAACTCTCCATCCTTATTGTTTCATAGAAGCACACACTAGTGTCCTCGCGAAGGGTGCGGAGCACCCTGCACCCTAACTCGCACTCACACACGCTCGCGCGCGCGCGCGCGTGGCGTGGGCGATGAGGCGCAATGTGGCGCTTTGATGGCGCACTTTGTACTTCGCACGCTTGAGAGCCGCCTTTGTATTTTTGACCGCGTGCCTGTGGTGGAGCACAAGGGTTGCAATGACCAATTGGTAGGTAATGCGGCGCATGACGTGGCAGTCATGCGCATGCGCGCGCGAGTACGCATGGTGCATGGGTCCTGCTGTGTCATGCGCGGCGCACCAGAGTGAGCCAATACGGCGCGACTGTGTGGCGCTCGTATAGGCTCACAGATGACGTGGCGCACGCGCGCATGGACTTGAGCCAGTGTGGCGCATGCGCGCATGGCAGTGAGCCAAGAGGATGCACCGCGCATGGGCATGCTGACCTGGGCGCGCGCGCGCGCACCAGGGTGACTTGCACGCGCGCGCAGAAGCCTCCAGCATTGAATGACAGTGCAGTTTCAGTCCAGCTTCGTAACTGACGAGTTAATAAGCTTTGACTGAGAATTAAATGACGTATTAAATTGCATTGAAGACGTTTAATGCAATTTAAACCTCTCATTTAATTCGTTTTTGGCTGTTTCAAACCGGGAGCTGTATAAATACAGCTCCATACCTTGATGTAGAACACACCAACGAATACCAGTACACAACAGCAATCTCAACTTTCTCTCTAGAATTTTTCTTGCAGCTTTCAAGGTAACCTTCGGGTTGTAGGCGAACTCCGGCAGTACTACTGCTCCGGCTGTTGTACCCTGGGAAACAAAACGAGTACTCCTGGGAGAATCGGAATTTGTTTTAAGGGAAGCGTGTTGAACACGTTCCTCAGTCCTTGAATTTTCTGCTTCTACTCCATTCTTGTATTTGTTTATTTCAGTTGTAATAGTATTTTGTTTTTCCAGCTTTCTGTATTGTAATCAATTTAATAAAAGTTGTTTATTTTATTTATTATTACGCGAATGGTTCCTACAATCTTAAAACAAAATTTTAAAACCGTTCGTGTAATCAAAACCATTCTGTTTGTGATTCAAACCAGTTTTGTTTTCACTCAGTTTGTGTTTTAAAAACAGATTCTTTTTAGTTTTCATCTTCAAAGGAGCGACTTTGGTTGAAAACTATTTTGGTTACATTCGAACTTGTCCTAAATTTGCTAAAACTTTCTGATTTGGTCTTCAAAGTTGGACTTAGAAGCCAATCAGTAAGTTCTAATTATTAAAGATTTTCTGTTTTTGGTCTTCAAAGTTGGACTTAGAAGCCTAAACAGTAAATTTGTGGTAAAATTAAAATTTAATAGTTTACTTCTGGTTTTTGCGTAAATCAGAATTTTTTGTCTAAACTTTACAAATTTTAATTTTTCAGCATGACGAACGAAAATGTCAACGTTAACAACACCACAAATGTTGTGACGGTAACCCCCCTAAACGCCACCATTGTGGGAGCGTCCACAGTGGCTAATCACGCTGAACGACCCGAGAAGTTCTCGGGTCTACACTTCAAGCGGTGGCAGCAGAAGACGTTCTTCTACCTGACCACCATGAACCTTGCGAGGTTCTTAACTGAATCCGCTCCCCAACCTGCGGAAGGGGAGACCAGCGCTCAGGCTCTGAGCGCGGTAGAGGCTTGGAAGCACTCGGATTTCATTTGTCGAGGCTATGTGTTAAACGGGCTTTCGGATGCATTGTATAATGTGTACTACAATGTCAAGACTTCCAAAGATCTTTGGGATGCCTTGGACAAAAAGTACAAAACGGAGGATGCTGGCACAAAGAAATTTGTGGTAGCCCGTTTTTTGGATTTTAAAATGGTTGATTCTAAAACAGTTATGAATCAAGTCCAAGAATTCCAAATTATACTTCATGACATCTCCGCGGATGGCATGACACTAAGCGAGACGTTCCAAGTGGCAGCAATGATTGAAAAGTTACCTCCTAGTTGGGTTGATTTTAAGAATTATCTTAAACACAAACGAAAGGAGATGACTATAGAGGACCTTATTGTTCGTCTTCGGATTGAAGAGGACAATAGAATTGCCCTAAAAAGCAGCCATGCGCAAACTTCTGCTAGCGCAAATTTGGTTGAGCATGGGCAATCCTCTAAGGGCGCGAAGGGCAAGGGGAAAAAGGACAAAGGGAAAGCAAAGGCTAGCAACCTTGGACCGAAGAAAGGGGTTGTGAAAAAGAAACCTCAGACGTTCCAAGGGACTTGTTACAACTGTGACGAGCCGGGGCATCGGGCTAACCAATGCAAGAAACCAAAGCGTGAGCGTGCGCACATGGTGGATGAAGACGGAATGCCTTTAGTGGCAATGATTTCCGACAAAACCGCAATGTTGGATGAGGTCAATGCTGTGACCAACACTCCAAAAGGATGGTGGGTTGATACGGGAGCGACCCGTCATGTATGCCCAGACAGGAGCATGTTTACCACCTTCAAGGAGCTTGCGGGAGATGAGAAGCTGTACATGGGAAATGCAGCCACCGCGGACATCAAGGGTGAAGGAACGGTGATTTTGAAGTGGACTTCAGGGAAGGAGCTCACTCTAAGCAACGTGTTATATGTCCCAGACTTGCGCAAGAGCCTAGTCTCGGGTTGGTTGCTTAATAAGTTTGGATTTCGTTTAGTTTTTGAGAGCGATCAATTTGTACTAACTAAACGAGGAATGTATGTAGGCAAGGGCTATGCCCAAAATGGAATGTTTAAGTTGAATGTAATGGCAGTCAAGAAAACCATGAATAAAATTGCTAATACTTCTACTTACATGCTTGAGTATCTGATTCGAATAAATGGCATGGTAGATTAGGTCACGTCAATTTTAATTCAATACACCGTTTAATCAATTTAAATTGTATACCAACATTCCATATTGATTCACACTATAAATGTGAAACATGCGTTGAATCCAAACTTACAAGAACATCATCGAAATCGGTTGAACGAACAACCGAACCCCTTGATTTAATTCACACCGATATTTGTGATTTAAAAGCGGTACCCAGAAGAGGTGGAAATAAGTACTTCATCACGTTTATTGACGATAGTACTAAATATTGCTATGTATATTTACTAAAAAGTAAAGATGAAGCAATAAGTAAATTTATCTTGTATAAGAATGAAGTTGAGAATCAACTTCAAAAGAAAATAAAAGCTTTGCGAAGCGACCGAGGAGGCGAATATGTTGCACATTTTGCCGAGTTGTGCGCAAAAAGTGGCATTGTACATGAGTGTACACCTCCTTATTCTCCACAATCAAATGGCGTGGCGGAACGAAAGAACCGCACATTGAAAGAAATGATGAACGCCATGTTGATAAGTTCTGGGGTGGGCCAGGAAATGTGGGGGGAAGCCATTCTCTCGGCTAATTATCTTTTGAACA